>NC_073692.1:75380885-75633749 GCF_029784155.1 Uranotaenia lowii
GTTAAATATGCTCAAACAAGTATCTCTGAACAATCACCTTCTTATAAGCAACGTAATACACCTCACCGATGAAGATTTGTGGAAGCTTTTTGACAACATTATGAAACATTTGGAAATCGAATACAATGATGATCAAATTTCTGGGATAACTCGCCTTTCATCTTCAAACAGTAAAGGAGTCGCACCGATCTTGATACGTTTCAACAGCGATGTATTGAAGGGAAAAATTATGAGAGCTGCTGGAGGAAAACCAATAACGTGCTTGGACTTGGGATTAAGTGTCGATCAACAATTTTTTTTTTAATCACCGTTTGACTAGTGCGAACCAACACCTGCTTAGTGCTGCAAGGAAATTGAAAAACGAAAACAATTTTAAATTTGCTTGGTTTACTAACGGATTTGTTTATTTAAAAAAAGATGAATTCTCGAAACCTTTGAAAATTTGTGATGTTCATGATCTTCCAACATACGTCTAAAGTCTTATTTTTGATTTATATAGCTTTGAAAACATTTTGTAATCTCTAAATGATCGCGCCAGGCATATCTACAAAAAAAGAACACTGAATTGTAAAACTAGTATTTTTAAGATAGATTAAGATACTCGCTCTGAAAGTTTCACCTAAATGGTAGCTGCAACAGTTTTTTTTAAAACTTCTTTGCTACAAATCTATTTGAATAAAGTAAGTAAAAAAAAATTTTCTGACTCGAAAATTGGCGTGAACGTAGAATTGAGTCCAACCTGTACATGAACTGGACCATATTCGACACTTTACTCCTACATTCAGAGATGCCAATGTGCCTGATTTTTTTTAAATTTGCCTGATTTTTCGACGCTCAGCCTGACAACCTGATAGGCCGTTGAACTCTCTGATTTTTGAAAGTAAGCCCGATTTTTAAAATGAAAATGTGGATCGACGACCAAAAAAAGATTATTACTTTGAGCGAAATTTTCGTTATTTAAACGTATCCTGATTTTTATTTCACCAGTCACTGATTTAAAACAAAAAATGCCCTGCCTACAGATTGAAACAATGTTAGAGAGCGCAAGTTTTTGCTCTCAACGCATACAAACTGTTGCCTGCGACATTATTTACTGCTTCTTCCAAATACACCTTCTGAAAATTGAGCTGTTAGCACTGCTGGTCGCAGAAAGAATAAAAAGTCTGTTTTCTTACTCGAAGCGAACAAATAAGGCAAAATCGTTTTCAGAATCTGGAAACATGGCAGTGTTTATTTCATATTCGATTTCAACCGGCTTCAGGACAAGGTTGTCGAAATTACAGAATTTTAAGCAAATATTCGTCACAGAACCGTTGTCAAAGAACACAGAATTTAGAAAATGTTCACAGATTTCACAGATTCTTTTTCATTTTTGTACGTATTTAAAAATATTTAAAGTTAATGTAAACATAAATTTCGGAAACCTCACTTTGTTTAGGAAAATCATGCTAATTGGTAATGTTAATTGGTTTTTCTTAAGTGAAATGTGAAATGAAAAACCGTCACAGAATTTCTGGAAAAAATCACAGGAAGTTAGATTTTTTTACGCAAAAACACAGAATTTTTTTCGGCCACCTTGCTTTAGGTACATAATCATTTATACAATCGTTCACTTATTTGGTAGGATTTTAGATTTGCAGTAACGTCGTTAATGACTTGAGCTATCATTTCTAATGCGATTAGATGTGTGCTGGGTCTTCAAAGGTGAAGCATGAATCAAAAGGTATAAGCGATCTGAAAAAAAAACAATGAATTTAACAATAAATTTATAGAAAATTTAGACCTGGAACTTTTGGATTAAACTTAACACTTGTGGGCTCAACGTCTGTTATAAAATAAAACAAACATAAATTCTGATAACAAAAAATAATAGGCACGATTTTCCGTATGTTTGGATAACGTGCCGCTATTAAGCCTATCCCTTTCCTGATGCCGTTATCGAAATTTATTTTAAGTATCTCAATCGTAACACGGAGAAAAAAGACGACAGTTGTTCCAATTATTTCTGCTGTTTATATGAATCATCAAAATGTATTTGATTTTTTTTAAATTCAACTTTAAATAAAATGGATTCAACTATATACTGATGGATGTTCTATTGTAATCAACTATAAATATTATAGATTCAATCATAATGTTATGTTTGATTCAACTATAAATAAAATATATTCAACTACAATTGTATGATCCAATTCAGGCTTTCAACAATAAATATAATAGACTCAACTACAAACTGTTGATTGATCTTCTGCAATCAATCATAAATATAAAAGATTCAAC
This sequence comes from Uranotaenia lowii, assembly GCF_029784155.1. Lineage (NCBI taxonomy): Eukaryota > Metazoa > Arthropoda > Insecta > Diptera > Culicidae > Uranotaenia > Uranotaenia lowii. Next base: position 75,383,166 of record NC_073692.1, read on the forward strand.
TATAATAGTATGACTGATTCAACTTTAAATGTCATAGATTCAACTACAAACTGCTGATTGACCTTCTGCAATGAACTATAAATATAATAGATTCAACTATAACAGTATTATTGATTAAACTGTAAATATGATTGAATGAACTTCAATTGTATGATTGATTCCACGCACTCCACTATAAATATAATAGATTCAACCAGTGCAGATGTTTTCATCTTTTGGAATCTTTCTGCGGGGGAATTTTTCATCTTTTTTTCGACCCTTAAGGTCTATCCCCACCCAGTGCAGGCACGGAAGCAGCAGAACGAAAAAAAAACAATTTTTTGAGCAAGGCTAGCAGCAGACAAGTAAAGGTAAGCAAAAACTTCGATAGCACCGGGGTGATTATCAGTTATGATTTTCGAATTTCAGGATGACAAAAAATCACTCAGGCAGAACCAAAACGATGGCTTCTTCATATTCAAGCTGCTGACATGATCATCATCAAATTATTCGTATTGCTTGATGGAGCGGCTACCAAAACAACTAAAAATGTGAGAATGTGGAAGTGTAATTTTATATGTTTATACATGATGTGATAATATAAAATTCTTATTCTGAAGAGAAAAAAAAAGTTGCGTTGAATATACTAGGTGAATCTACAACATAAATATGTATATATACATAGTTGGCCTTACGAAGTCAATCTTAAAAATATAATTGAATCTATTAAATCTATAGTTAAATCATCGATATCCTTATAGCTGAATCTACTATACTTATTGTTAATGCAGAAAAGCAATCATACAATTATAGTTGAATCGATTTTATACTATACTTTTTTCCATGAAGTTCTTCTTGTTTTAAATAAGTTCTTTTTTTTGAGAAATATTCACACAAGGTGGAAAATTATAAAAATTGAAGGGAATACCGACTAGGAAAAGTACTAATTTTTTATAGAAGTTCGAGCATTTTCGTGTATTTTGTAACAGGCTTTCCCGCTTGGAGGTAAAGAGATGATCACCATATCCGGTCCAAAGTTTTGTCCACCAGACCCCAGATTTTTTTTTGTTCACGAAACCCCATACCTCTCCATATTTCTGAATCGCATTCCGAATAGACTGTTCATTTCCCGGCCATTTTAGCGTTCCCGGGAATCGGAAAATCTGACGATCTTTTTCCCGGGAATTCCCGGGATCCCGGGAAAATTGAAAATGAAGATTTCAACATGGAGATCTCAATCCTCTACTGCGTATGAATTCTTATCAAATGGTATTATATAATTTAGAGTAGTACCTAGTATTGCAAAATATTTTAAACTTTTTCAATGCGTCAAAAATTCAATAAGCAAACCAAAAAACCAAAAACAAAGTTCCTTAACCGAAAAATCAGTCTGTTGCAAAAATTTGAAATAATTGAAAAAGATTTCTCACTATCCCTAGAAGTTAGTTAGCTGGACTGTTATTCATCGAACATCGTAAATTTTCAGATAACTATCCATTCGTTTAACAATATGTTATTTCTTTGCTGATGAATTTGCTACTGTAAACAGTATCCGGAACGGAGGTTCTAAATGATGAGTGTTGCAAAATAGAACATTCTGATTCTTTTCGTAGCGTTTCATTATTGGTTTTATAGATTCTTTGGCGTTTTTCACTATTACACTAAGTTTTCGATAGGAAAAACATGTTTTTTATGAAACTCCTTGTGTTAACCAGATTTAAGAGAAAAAAATATTTAAGACTAAGCCATCAAGGGTTACTGATCAAACTGACATGACGCTTAGAACACAAATTCAACCATTTTGAGGCTATTTTTTGTCAAAGTTTGTAGGTTTGCAAAACCAATGAAAAAATTAACCTGTTTAGCCCGATTTTATCGTAGAAATTGCCTTTTTTTTTAGTTGGATGACACTTTCTTACTGGGATAGCATTTCTCAAATTGATCGATGCGCACTCTGAAATCGATATTGCATACTGTTGGAAAAATTATCCAACCAACGAAATCGAGTGTCCAATCATTATGGTCAGTGGTAGAACTATCATTTTCCTTGGTCAATATGATTCATTTTTCCAATTAAGATCATGTTAATCTGTAGTAATTTAGAACATTTTACTGGCTTCGGGAATTCGCGGGATTTTTTAAGCGTTTCCCGGGATTCGAGAATTCCCGAATTTTTCTAATTCCCGAGAATTTTCGACCGGGAAATCCCGGGTAGGACACTCTAATTCCGAATCGCTCCATTGCTTATTTGCGATATTTTTTTCGGGGAAATGCTTCCCATTTTCACGAAATTTTGAAAACTGATACCGATGTTGATTAAAAAATTTGGAAAGGTCCGGCCCGGTTGCCCGGATATCATTTAAAAAAGCCCGGATTTTGCCCGGATTTATTCAATTTGTCTGGATTTTGGTCGACAATTTTTAAATCAAATGTCCAGTCCAGATACGTAATACAAAAATTTACACAGCTTGAGCATAATGGGACACACTTTAGGTCCCAAAATTCCCAAAATTAGGAATTAAAGTGAAAAAGAAGGTTTAAAATTCGGACAAACCATAACCATATAACATTCTTGATCAGGGTCGATATAACTCAATCGTTTTTATCAAATGTTGGCCATAGTCTATGCAAACGACGTTTCCCACGAACACGTATAACGTTTACAGATAAGAAAATCAAACAACTTAAAACTAAGTAAAATAAATGAACTGCAAAAAGACGTTCATGGATGGGTGTTAGGTTAATTCTTTCTTAATTGAAAGGTGTTAATGCAAGCATTCCAGACCCAAAAATTTAAACTCATTGTACCTAATTAAATTTTAGTTTTTTGTTTCGTTTTCCAAATTAATCTAATACTTGTAATTTTCCTCAATGAAGCGAGCAATCTGCAATTCTTATTATTCTAATGCAAGAATTATATTACGAATACTGGCAGTCTCACAACGAATTGTTTAATACAATATTGTATGCAAACTGAAGCATATAAGTTTTGATAGATTTTTGAGAAACGAACTAAATTAGTTGTATAAATGCAAATGATATAATTTTATCATTCAATTCTTATCATCCGTGTCTCGATGAGCTGTTCACTGTTATAAAAAACAACCTATATTTTCTCCCAAATAAAAACTGCTTGTTTGTTTTCCATCTCAGACTTCAAACGTGTATTGATGATTTTTTTTCGTCTTCCAAAATACACAAATTTAACATCCACTCGATAAACATTCATCCATTTGCTTCAGCATTTACCCAAAAATATGTTAATTTCCCCTGCTCCCCAACCATCGCGCCTTCTCGCAAAATCCACAAATTTTCGACAATCACAATATAAAGTTGTAAATATTAATTACTTCCAAAATGTGAGATCTCCGGCAGCCCAGAACCGTCACAACATCAAGCGGAAAAAAGCGGCACCAAATCCAGCTGGATCACATCGGGAATTTCCCTCTCCTAAAATAAACGACAGACTCTGTTCAGAAACGAAAAAAAGAGGGAAAACATATCACTGGTGCAGATTATAGGATACGGAATCCAGTTTGAATGAGCTTGTGCAAAACAGCAAAAAAAAAATCCAACAAAAATTCTGCTTCATGTCAGCCAACCAGCCCATCACGAGGGGCAAAAAACTGTGAGCGGTGAGGAGCAGCAGGAATGAAAAAACTTTTGAAATTTAATTTATCAAAAACAATATTTCATCATCACATGCCATCCGAACGTCGTCGCTGGTGAAGTTTGCTTTTCCGGAGTGAAAATTTTTTTTTGGTTCTCCTATCAGCGGAATATCAACATAGCTCACCGTTTTTTGCAAAATAAAACAAAATGCTCAGCACCCGTCAAATTCGCGAAGCTTTTCCGGAGGTGCGAGTGATTTTTCTGAAACACGTGAAAGTCAAATCGAATTTCATTATAGAATCTTAAAATATGAATTTTTATCGATTTGCTAAAAAATATATATAAGGCACACCGATTTAGGTTTAATCATGTTTATCAATTTTTATGTTCTTTATTTTTACTTTGATAATTTTTAGTTTTGAAGACAGAAAAAAGCTTTGATCCTACATTTGTGTGTTCATAAAAATTTCGGTATGTTCCTGCATTTTCGTAGAGCTGGAAAAAAATTAAAAAAAAACTTATGTTACTTTTTCTCAGAAGTCAAAATTACTCGAAGTCATCGAGAAAAAAGATACTTGACCTAAAATTCTTCATTTTGAGATATTTGTAACATTTCACAGTTTTTTTTTCAAATAGTGCACAAATTTATTAAATGAATGTTTACCTATTTAAATGTCAGCTTGAATCTTAAAAGTGAGATCTGGTAGAACTAAATTAAATGCAAATTTGGATTCAACACGTCCCCACCAGCTAAAACCAGTTCTTAAATTTTTTGGACAGCGATCAGAATCAGAAATTGATCCATCATTTCATGATTTTTTTGATTATTTTTTGAAAATCAATTTGATAAAATTAAAATAATGTGTCCATTTAGGAATAATTTTTTTTCTCTTTATTCGTACATTCTCGTTTTCAAATTTCTTACTACTCAAAACTAATTCTTGAAATTGCATTTCATCCGTTCCAGGTTAAATAATGTTAAAAATCTTGTATTGGAGCTTAATATTAAAGCATAATTTTAATTCAGAATAAAATTAAGATTAAGTACCAAAATTTACAATGAAAAGGAACTTCAGAGAGGATAAATACAACACGATATTCCAAGCAAACATGAAATCCTATCAGAAATGATAACTTAAGGGGTGGGGGGAATGGGGGGGAAGGATCTAACACTTTCAAAAAATCGATCTTTTTTTTTATTTTCTTATTGTAAAACATTTCAAGAATGTTGTGTCATATTTTCAAGTCAATTGAAGCAAAACTGTAGAAATTATAGGCCTTTATCTCCTCCTATCTAATACTACAAGAAAGCAAGAGCAGAAACTTCAAACGCGTTTTTCTCGAAAGCACATTTTTTAAGTCCGTGGACATCGTCATTTGAAAACTACTTATCCGATTCTTTTCGAATTCGAAACATATTTTCTACATATCAAATACCAGACCCCAACGTTTTTCTTTTTTTTTTTTTTACTTTGGGGAGATTTTACAGATAAAAAATGGCGGATTTTTTCGTGAAAAATCGTAGTTTTTACTTCAAACAGCCACAAAAATTTCATAAAATTTTTTTTAAGTTAAATAAAAACGTTGGGGTCCAGAAAAACATCTATTAAATATTATGCTCTGATATTTTGACTTCAGATGATTCTGTGCTAAAATACAGTGTCCACCGCAAATCCTGTTTTCTAAAAGGCATCCTCGAAAGTGCCCTGTCACCGGCTCATTTTTCAATATTTTTCTACGAAAAAAATACTAAATGTTCTTTTAACAATGCTTTGTATAATACAAAAAAATTGAATGCATTTGTTTGAACGATAGCTCTAAAAAATTGGTGAAAATGGTGTTTTTTTTTAACCCGTTAGACCCTACTCCCCCTTAATATAACTCAATTCCCATCTGATTTTTAGCTATCTTGATGACTGCTGGTTGCAGAGAGAACATAACAATAACTTTCTCACTTGAAGCCCACGCGGGAGCAAAATCATTTCCAAATTTATAAACATGGCGAACTTTCTATTATATCCGATTTAAACTGACTTCAGGCGACATTTTATATGATCCACTATGCAGTTGGAACTACGATTTCAAACACCATTTTACCATTTCTGATACGATTTCATGTTTGCTGGGAAAATTATCTTTAAATCAAAATTGTCAAAATTGTCAAAATTGTCAAAATTGTCGAAATTGTCGAAATTGTCAAAATTGTCAAAATTGTCGAAATTGTCGAAATTGTCAAAATTGTTAAAATTGTCAAAATTGTCAAAATTGTCAAAATTGTCAAAATTGTCAAAATTGTCAAAATTGTCAAAATTGTCAAAATTGTCAAAATTGTCAAAATTGTCAAAATTGTCAAAATTGTCAAAATTGTCAAAATTGTCAAAATTGTCAAAATTGTCAAAATTGTCAAAATTGTCAAAATTGTCAAAATTGTCAAAATTGTCAAAATTGTCAAAATTGTCAAAATTGTCAAAATTGTCAAAATTGTCAAAATTGTCAAAATTGTCAAAATTGTCAAAATTGTCAAAATTGTCAAAATTGTCAAATTTGTCAAAATTGTCAAAATTGTCAAAATTGTCAAAATTGTCAAAATTGTCAAAATTGTCAAAATTGTCAAAATTGTCAAAATTGTCAAAATTGTCAAAATTGTCAAAATTGTCAAAATTGTCAAAATTGTCAAAATTGTCAAAATTGTCAAAATTGTCAAAATTGTCAAAATTGTCAAAATTGTCAAAATTGTCAAAATTGTCAAAATTGTCAAAATTGTCAAAATTGTCAAAATTGTCAAAATTGTCAAAATTGTCAAAATTGTCAAAATTTTCAAAATTGTCAAAATTGTCAAAATTGTTAAAATTGTCAAAATTGTCAAAATTGTCAAAATTGTTAAAATTGTCAAAATTGTCAAAATTGTCAAAATTGTCAAAATTGTCAAAATTGTCAAAATTGTCAAAATTGTCAAAATTGTCAAAATTGTCAAAATTGTCAAAATTGTCAAAATTGTCAAAATTGTCAAAATTGTCAAAATTGTCAAAATTGTCAAAATTGTCAAAATTGTCAAAATTGTCAAAATTGTCAAAATTGTCAAAATTGTCAAAATTGTCAAAATTGTCAAAATTGTCAAAATTGTCAAAATTGTCAAAATTGTCAAAATTGTCAAAATTGTCAAAATTGTCAAAATTGTCAAAATTGTCAAAATTGTCAAAATTGACAAAATTGTCAAAATTGTCAAAATTGTCAAAATTGTCAAAATTGTCAAAATTGTCAAAATTGTCAAAATTGTCAAAATTGTCAAAATTGTCAAAATTGTCAAAATTGTCAAAATTGTCAAAATTGTCAAAATTGTCAAAATTGTCAAAATTGTCAAAATTGTCAAAATTGTCAAAATTGTCAAAATTGTCAAAATTGTCAAAATTGTCAAAATTGCCAAAATTGTCAAAATTGTCAAAATTTTCAAAATTGTCCAAATTGTCCAAATTGTCAAAATTGTCAAAATTGTCAAAATTGTCAAAATTGTCAAAATTGTCAAAATTGTCAAAATTGTCAAAATTGTCAAAATTTTCAAAATTGTCAAAATTGTCAAAATTGTCAAAATTGTCAAAATTGTCAAAATTGTCAAAATTGTCAAAATTGTCAAAATTGTCAAAATTGTCAAAATTGTCAAAATTGTCAAAATTGTCAAAATTGTCAAAATTGCCAAAATTGTCAAAATTGTCAAAATTGTCAAAATTGTCAAAATTGTCACGATTAAAATTGTCAAATGAATATTAAAATAAATTGATATAAAAAATGGGTTAGTAAAGTTTAATTTTCTTATGAATTTAGATTTTTTTTCTTAATATATCTGATTAAGCCCAATGAGATCAAATTGAAGGAGGAGGGGCAATGTGCAAGAGTCCCCTCCCTCCTCACTTCATGAACCTTTTTTCAAAAATAATAGAGTTTATTTTATCGGCCGATTTTCGATTTTTTTAAGTCACTCCAAGAGAGAGCTATAGGACTGCGCCAGTCCTCAAGCGAGACTGATGGAAACTTTCTGGATATTTGCCAAATCGCATTTGAGAGAACTTGTAAAGCCTGCAGATTCTATCGAAATCATCGCAAAAGACCAGAAAAAAGTGGTCAAAACTATCTCAAATCATTTCAAATTTAAATTTCAAACGATGTTTAAAGGTTAACGTTATTTTTGAAGAATAGATTTAAAGTTTTAACCTAATGTTCACAAAACTCAACCCTGGTTTAAAACGAAGTTTTAAAGTGCATTTACTTGTGGAACTAAACATTTTACTTGGGTGAACTCTTGTACGATAGTGATATTGCCATCATCATCACTGCAAAACGATAGACCCTGATCGACAGGGAAAATTCCAACCTTGGAAATTTTATTTATGGCGCCCTTACAACTTTTATGTTTACTCATTCCATACATGAATGTGTTCTGAAAGCTATGTTCAATGTTCAAGTGTTTTATTCACACATGCTACACCAAGTGCCCATTTCCGGTTCTGCTAAGCATTAAACGAATTCATTTTTTTTTTTGCAAAATTGGAGTCTTGTAAGTGGATAGTTTTTTCACTAATATCTACTGTTTTCCAAATTTGTGCAAAAAAAATTGTCGATAGCATTCCAAATCTGAAGGCCATAAATCAGATTAGTTACTGGCACTGTGAAAGTCGTTTAACATGACTGCTGCTAACACATAATTGGACAGCATAAGCGCTCCCCATGCTGTTGCAATAACCAACGTTCGTTGACATCGTTGATGAACCTCGTCATTGAATGTCAGAGTACCAGAGTAAATACCAGCTTTGCCGTTTATGGTTTTTTTTTGCAGTTTCCAGTCGCTTGCATGAAGTGGTATAGTTAAAGCCAGTCGATATGGTTGTTCAAAACATGTGTTCATTTTATTTATTTATTTATAAATCCCGTCTAAGAGTTAAGAATCTCGTTCTCGGCTGCGTCGTATAGCTTTTTTTTCTGTTCGCACCCTTATATGAGAGACCACATGGTAGCTGGCGCATGATTTTATTATGAGCACAATTTGCTGGTTCATTTGGCAACTAAGGCGGAATGTGAGAATTAATTATACGTTTTTTTCCTTCGGTCTCCAGTTTACCAAAACAATACACAGAGCCAGATAGTTCATTACGCCACCAACCATTGCTTAATCAAATCCTCGACAAAGTTTCCTCCCGGGGATACCGATTTCAATTTGCGATTTCTCCGTGGCACGTTTAGCTCCAAAACCCAGATTCCCGCTACGGGGTTTCGCCATCATCATCCCCGGATCTGTGTTGTAATAAAGGGACAGACAAAATCTTTCCGGGTATAACTTTCACCTCCGCTGTTCAGCTTCCCCAAACAGCCGTGTCGTCCCGGGGAAAAGACCTTCCGGATAAGGACTAAGAACAGCAGCAAAATGCTCATTAAAATTCAACTCACATATTTGCTATCATCCGCTGTTTTTTGTTGGATCACACCACACCGTCTACCGGGTTTGCCCGGCTGTATTTCCGGAGACTTCTCCGTTTTTGCCGAAAAACACCGCAACCAGAAAAGCCAAGCTTAATTCATTTAGCGTTAATTAACAGCGCAATAGAGTGTTCTGTATATGTGTAAGCGATGCCGTCTCCAGGGCTCTTTTAATATACAACATCTATAGGAATACCTATAGATACCTACTTATTAAGGATAAACCAGTGGCAGTCTGAGAATGGTTCTGGCGAATCTGGCGCGGAATCCCCGGTATCAGCCATAACTAGGAAGTTGGAACGTAAATCCTGGGCCGGGGTTTGAGCTGGTCACGTTCCGCAGAGCTAAGTGATTGCCGAGACTTTGTTGAATATTGTTATGGAGCATCCTGGCTTAGCTGACAGGTACACCGGTAGTCCGGTGTAGAGTCTTCTAGGAAACTAGCGATTCACAAGTGATTGATGAGTGAATATCGGCAATAGCTGGAGGAAATAATTTTTTTTTGGAAACGATTCATCAGATCAAACATTATTCTCTTCTTTTGATTCCGGGTTTTGTCCTTCTGGACAAAACTTCGGCTTAGGTGCAGCGTCTTAGCCACATGCCGAAAGGAGGCGTTCGGATTTCGGTTGAAGGCCCTAACTACGCGGTTGTGATTTTTGGTATTGTACAGAATACTTTTTCCTTCACTTCTGGGCTTCCGATCGGTGGTCAATCGTTGCTCGAACCGCTTAATGACTCGCAACACCGTGGAATTCGCAATTCCCAACGTTTTAGCGATGGAACAATGTGAGAGATCTTTAATCTCGTGATGAATGCGCAAGATTTTATCACGCACAAGCTGTTCTTTCGACTCTATTTCCGCGAGTTTTGATCACAGGACTTTAAAACTAGCAGGATGTAAACAATGCACTATGAACTAAATCCACCCAAATTTTCATTAAATTCTACCCAACGGTTTAAAAGTTAGAGAAATTTCATAGTGTGGCAATTTTATCGTGAAAACCCTTTATCCTTTAACCCAAAGCTCAAAACCAAAATTGTTTTGCTAGGAATGAGAGATAACCTCGGTCCTAAAGCACAAGATTGAATTTTCATCCCTTTCTACCTCTTCCAATCTATCCATTGACTAATAGGACGTGGCCGGTGCCGTTATTGATGTTTAAAGAGAGAGCATCAGGTTTGACCATTGCGAATGTGCTCCCTATTGCGTTCTATTGAGCCACGCTGTATTGACTTGTATTTAAACTAGGGTTACCATACGTACTCTTTCAAGAGTACGTGTACTCTTTTTCGATTAAGAAATGGGTGTACTCTTCTTTTTATGAAATTCAATTAAATGTACTCTTTTTTGTTAAAGACATTTTTTTCGGTTAAACATTTAATTTCTTTTCTATTGACTACTAGACGTTGGTCAGGATCGAACGATATTGAATGACATTTAACAGCCTTGCTTTTAATTCATTCAAATAACTTCAAAGAAATTCAACCCAATGTGGTACGACAATAAATTTTTGCTCCCTTGCTGAATATTTTAAATTAAAATCGGCTTTATTTTATAAAAATAAGCGTGATTTTTGATTGTTGATACCTAACAGATGATGAAAATGTAATTGGTATCTTAATTTTTTCAAATCCAGTTATTATTATTAGCTCCTAGACGCCGCACTAAACCGTTGATCCAATAAGCGCCTTTGAGTATGCAATTTTCTACCTAATAGTACACATTTTAAATTTATGTTTTCGACCGTGATCAATGTTTTATAGTAATTATAGCTATTTTTCGGTCTTAGCTTTTGATATGCCCGACGCTTTGACCATTTTTGGTGGACTTTCTCTAGGGAATTATCTGTCCGTTGTTCTGTAATTCCCTTGAGAAAGACCACCAAAAATGGTCGAAACGTCGGACTTTATTGGATGATTCAAGTTTTGGGTGGAGACAGTTAGGTAGAACAACGTTTATATTTCTCCGAAGGAATGAGAGGATTTTATCCGCTTCTTCGGGATCGTTCGACAGGATCTGTCGAAGATTGTCGCCTATATAGGTCGCAGTCCAGGCGGGTTTGCTGGTATATAGGACATTGCATAAGGATGTGTTCGATGGTTATGGTTACGCTGCATAAGATAGCCATCTATGTATATGAGTTTATTTTGTGTGTCCTATGCGTATTCGCGTTAGGGCTCTCCACTCAAAAAACGAGTCCCGGACGGGCTATGCAGAGGTGCAGTTTTTGAACTTTCTCAGCTTCCCAGATCGGAAAAATCACGAGGATCGGTCCGAAACCAGATACTGTTTTGGTTCGAAATCGCGCGAAAATTGAACACTTTTACGGACGACGCAAACCCTGTCGCACAAAACTGACCGATTTCGAACTAAAACCGAACCGAATCGCAATGACAACCTTTATTTTTGACAGTATTCGGTCCGAAGGAAAAGCAGCTTCCGGTCTGGGTTGTTTCCATTGGTGTTGTTCCAGGTGTCTGCCCAATAGAGAAACAAGTGGTATTCAAGCCAGTGAGGAGCATCTGAGGAAGGGATGGTCGTGTTTTGGGGTTAAAGTTGACTACCGTTGGAAACTAATCGATCTGCTGCTTCATTGCCGGGAATCTTGGAGAGACCAGGAATCTAGCACAGTGTTAAATCTTGTAGAATAGAGTTATTATTCAAATTCACTTTGTTTCTTAAGCGATTCTTAGTGTTCCCATGCCCGTCCCATTCCCATCCCATTCCCATCCCATTCCCATCAAAGATAAAGGAGAATTAAAAAAACCACCGGCCAAACGGCAGACGGCCAACGCAATGCGTTTTTTTGGTGATCTGGCGTGGTAGAAAGTGCATGATAATAAATTTTCTTCTAAACTAACCGATTCAGTTGGTACACTGGTTAAGTTATCGGACCGGCAAGTCGAAATAATAATATTGTGTTGGGTTCGAGTCTCGCTTTTTTTTCGGGATAAATTCTACAATAGGAAGAAAATCCAATGGAATGTTTTTCTTGTTTCGCCTGATTGTTTGTATATAGAGTTAGCGCCGAGTGGCATTGAAATTTGCCTATATATTTTTTAAAGATTTCGATTATGGGACTAAACTGACTTCAACATGACTCAGTCAACAATCAAAATCTGTTCAATTAACACCCCCATCATAAAGCCAACCTGTATCAAACAACTGATTAAATCTCTCCAGGCTAGCCATCACGCCTAATGAATTCAGTATCTGAGTTGAGCCTTCCCCCTGATTGACCGGTATGCAGATGTCCGACGACAATCCGATTCACAATTCAAAACCCTCACACACAACACGTGCTCGGACAATCAAGCAACGATGACATCAGCTATCACTAGTTCCCTTACTATTATTGTTGCCCCCAAGACATCTTCGACGATACCTACGAATAGAAGTAGGGGAGAGATCATAACACACAAATCATCACCCCAAAGGGAAGCCTACTCAATTAGAGATTAGAGACTAGAGGACGCTCAATCCCCCCGTGTGAGGAAGCTCTACGTTGATTGCGTTCGTCAAAGAACGACGAAGCTCGAGTCGCAAACGTCGTCGTCACTCACTTTTGCTCCAACGCTCCAACCAAAGATTCTGGAGATTCATCCCCAGAAGCAATCTAGCCGAACCTAGATAGGCGGCACCGGTTGTTGTCGAATGGACATCGGTCAACCTCGACGCAATCCGGAGACGACTCAATTTGTGGTGGGAGCTCTGCGGTGGCCTAGGGAGAGTCCTTTGGATGAGCTCACTTTTCGTCTGTCGTTCTAGAAGATTTTCACAGACTTCAACTGAGTCTTGGCTGACTGATGATGGTTGATGCTAAGTAATTGCTTAATTGCCTGTCCGAGCGTCTTGGGAGTACGGCTTGACGAATCAACTCGATGTTGTTTTACAGATGATTCGAAAGTTGGCATGGAAAATGCTACCAACACCACACGCAACAGATGTGGGTTTCGGTTTCTACTTCCTGGCTGCTTGAATTTGAAATGTTCCAGAATTTTCATCCGAATCCAATGCAATGTAAATTGACCAACATCCCGGCAACAGGTTGGAGCTGTTGAATTATTAATGAGTTCATAATTGTCTCGTTGATTATGAAATTTAATAGTCAAACTACAATTATCACCCCATCATCGGGGGAATCTCGCTTTCCCAACAAATTTCCCCATTATAAATCATTTTCCGTTCAGCGACCACCAGTTTCGTCACTTGCCAGTGCCCCACACCACAGCAGCTTAATAGCTCGTTAAGTGATTTTCATAAATCTCTGCAGCAAGCCTTCCGAGAAATCCAAAACAGGCGTTTGTAAACTCGTTACATCAGTCATTTGAAGGTTTGGGGACGGCAAAGAATTCTAAATACCACGTCAAGTTGTCTTGGCAGCACCCGAGACAACTTCTTCGCTTTGCTGCCAACAAGTTGTTGAGCAATAAAATTTTGAAACGACAGCTACTCATTCCCCCACACTCCGATGTCACAAGCGATGTTCCTCCTCCCTTGAGTTTGGTGAAAATTTATGAATGAAAAATCTTTCCGTTCAGCTTAATTATACGCACAGAATGGGTCTAGTTTTTCGGTCGTTTTTTTCTACCTAATTCTGAACATATGAATGAAAGAAATTTCAACCTCTTGGCGTAACCGAATCCATGTTGTTCGCCGAAGAGTCAAACAAACAAAAAATCACTATTAGCAAATGTGCTCCTCATTTTGCGTCGGGGGGCACCCAGAAGAAACCAAGCAACGGAAAAACCAGGCGATGATGAATGATGTACAAGTGGAATTCTTTTACTGGGTTGCAAGCTGATCTTTCTTCAAATATTTGTGGTGAAAAAGTTTGTCTCTTGGTGAACGCGAAAAAAAATTGTAGCAAAAAAAAACCCACCATTGATAAACATACTGTCCCGCACATGTGAAAGTGTACGAGCAATAAAAATTGTTGGCACTCGATGTCAGCCTGTTTATGGAAGATGACTAAATTTAAAAATGCTTTGAGTTGGTGAAGTTTTGTATACATTCCCATTTTTGTTTTGGAAAACGAATTTGCTTCTAGTATTTTTCTTCTATATGCCATACACTAATGTTAACATTATGAGGATCTCTTTTTTTGTGTTGCCATTTATTGGCGGCATGAAAAACCGTGACAGTGTCGAGGACGGCAAAAATTTCAATCTTTTGGCATATTTCAAATCGGTTAGCAATCCAATGGATCCCATCTATCACCAGTAACATGTGTGGAAGTTTTATGAGATTGGATAGTGTTATGTCTTTTAAAAAGTTTTGTCTTACATAGGAAGCTAATGAATCGTGAGATTAACGATAGGAAAAAAATTATTTGTGAAGCGATATTTTTACAAAAGAAATCATTTCAAACTATTTTTCATAGTAACATCCCTACGATAACATACTTCTCCGATTTATATAAATAAAAAAAAAGAGTCGAATTGTATAATACAAAGTTGGAGTCTTAATAAATATTCAAAATTTAGTTCCAGAATTAAAAAAAAATAAAATCAGATGAATTCAAAACACAAAATGGATTAATAATTGTGAATTAGAAGTTAAAGTTTTAATGAGGAATCAGAAAATCAGAATTAGAAAAAATATCAGAATTCAGACCTGAAATTTTCAATGAGAAATTGAATAAATTTTACATTCAAACTATATAGGGCAAATACGAATTGGAATTAAGTGCAAACAAGGAAGATTTTCTGCAACAGGAATAAATGTGAAAAATAAATTGTGTTCCTGAAAACCCACCAAACATGAAGACGATTTCTTTCCATTTTTCTCCCGCGTCAGACAAGTGAAAGAAGAGCTTTGAAGTTCTCTCTGCGACCAGCAGTGCAATCAGATTGATAAAAATCAGATGTTGTATTTGCAAGAATTGCCCAATAACAGAAGCAGCAAATCTTGCCGCTGGCAACGGTTGGCATGCGCTGAGTGAAAAAACTTGTACTCTCTTGCATTCTTACGATGTATGTATATTGCCTCCACTTTGGTGGATAAATGCTGTTTTTTTCGAGTTTTATAAAATCATTTTATGATGTTTATGAAACGTATAACAAAGATGTTGAGAAATATAACTACAAAAATGTTTGCTGGGAATGTATCTAGAGCATCGATAAACATTTTTAAGGAGAATAACAAATTAATTTGCTCTAGAAGTGGAAGAAATCCAGCCTTATCCCCTGATAAAATTTTCCGCGGTGTATCTTATATTAAAGTGTGAATAGAAAAATCTATCACTAAATCCATATGTTTTTACGAAAAAGATTTTTTTTACTTCAAAGCACATCCCGAGCATACTGTATTGAAAAAATTATAGAAAAAATTGCTATCACGCTTTAACAGTGAAACATGCTCTCATTTCGCTTGACACAGCAAAAATGAAAGCAAAATTTTTGTGTTTTGTTAGCAGAGCGATGCCAAATTTTGCTAAAATTGTATTTTTAATTACACCTCATTTTCAGAAAGATTGGAGATCACAATGATGTCAAATTTTCTATAATTGAATTTTTTTGTTTGCCTTATATTGGCGCCATTATGCTTTCCCAGCCTCAGGGCTGCTAACCAAGTATGGAAATTTGTGATCTTGCTTTTGCTGTGTACTACCTTATGTCATTGAGTGCAAATTGGGTTCTCAGAGAGTGATCGCATAATTTGCTATAATTTTGCCATATTCCAATTGATTTTTTTTACCTTATATAAAATTTAAAAAAAAAATAATGAGATCATAATGATGCTAAATTTTGCGCTCCTGAAGGAATACAGGAAATCATGCTATCATTTTACTGTGGTTTTGACCCAAGTAACCAAAAGTCTCGTTAAAAAGGTCGAACACTGCTTAACCAGTATAATCAATGTGCTGAAGTTCCTTTTATTCAGCCCAAAATATACGTTCTTATTGAAACTTTGAAGTTCCATTACAGATTTGAACGGCCTTCTATTCAGCCCACAAGTAAACGTTTAATCAGCAAAACAAAGAATAATTCTCCTCTCCTCTCTTATTTTGGTCATCACCAGCCCATGTGGTGCTGCCGGTTTCTTGGCATCCATCTTTATTTCTCCCATCCCCTCCCTCAATTGATCATACTCAATTGCTTTGTTTTTAATTTTGTTCGATACATGCCAGCACGCACGCCAGTTCTGCTACACAATTATTTGATTTGCTTACTCAAGCAATCAAAAAACCTAATGGAAAAAATTAGTCTTGATACCAGATTTGAACCCCATCCTTCGAGATGATAGCCAAACACGTTGCCACGATGCCACGCCTAGGTGTTGCCTTACCGGTAGCTAAAATTCGAAGTGGTTATAAGCTTCCTAGAATACCCGCAAGGGCAACCAGCGGCCAACAGAAAGACGCATGTTGATTATCACTAAGAAACATTACGAAACGGCGTATAAATCAATCATCCGTTAAAATGATATAAATATTTAAAAAAAATGAAATTCCATGTTAATAACTGGTAAGAATAAAATTATATAAATTCTTGATTTTATCTTGAAATTTAATCAATGAATTGCTTCAACTGACTTTCAATGTGTGATAAATTCGTGGTAAGTAAATACAGTTGGACGTAATTTTATAAAGTCAAAGTATTTACTCTTTCAAAAAACAATCATTTGCGAGTTAGCTTTAAGTTGATCTAAGTTGAGGTTTCAAAATAAATTATGCATTCAAACTATTTCCAAGCTCCAAAAAAAATGATTTATTTATTATATGCCCTTTTGTGATGTTCGTTCACATTTCATATTCATGAAATGGCGGACATGTCTCAAAAAAGGCTATTCGAGGAACTTTTTGGAACTTCGAGTCCATAGAAGGCTATTTGAGATCCAATTTGTAACTTTTATTCTGAATGATGCGATTGACATGTCACAGAAAAGGCTATTTGAGGAATTTCTTGGAACTTGAAGTTCACAGGAGCCTATTTTGAGGAACTTCTTAGAACTTGAAGTTCACAGAAGGCTATTTGAGACCTAATTTGTAACTTTTATACTGTGTAGATGCGATTGACATGTCACAAAATAGGGTAATTGAGAAACTTCTTGGAACTTGGAGTTCAAAGAAGGCTTTTTGAGGAACTTCTTGGAACTTGAAGTTCACAGAAGGCAATTTGAGACCTAATTTGTAACTTTTATACTGTGTGGGTGCGATTGGCATGTCACAGAAAAGGCTATTTGAGGAATCTTTTGTAACTTTCATACTCACATTCGAGAAAATTTGGTACCAATTCCCTTTGAAACCTTTATTCAGCGAAATTCGAACTTTGGAGGAACGAGTTTAAGTAGATATGAGACTTTTGGTTGCTTGGGGAGTTTACGCCATATTTTTTTTTCGCGAATGCAAAACCAGCCATCAAAAGTTATATGAAATAATGCATACATTTTTGCTGTTTACACCTCATTTTGGTTTCAGTTTTTTGGGCATCAAAGTCTGCTCGGGATGGTTAATTTTTTTTTGCTGAAAGCCCTACCCTTTTAAATGAAAAACTTCTGTTTATTTATTGTTTCGAATTGATATTTGTTTTTTTTTTTTAATATTTATACTTGAAGTCGTTTTACATAATCTTACTACACCCACAAAACACGCTCTACTCTAATAATGACCTTCCTTGGAGGAGGAGTAATCGGCATAAAATTCTCAATCCCCTGACCGCAATTGTTGACTGATTTAGTTTTTATTGATGTAAATTTTGTAGGTATATTATTTTTGTTTAATAATGTTTCAAAATAAAATTGATTAGGTTTACCAAGTAATCAGAAATTGGTTCCAAATGAATAAAGTAAAAAAAAAACAATTTAACAATTAAAAAACCTCTGACAGTTTTATTACATTCAAGTGTTTTATTGATTTTAAAAATCGTCAAGAATACATCTTTCAGACGATGTATAAATAAGTTGTAGTCCAATGAAAATTTTTACCCTTATTCCGAATCTTCCGGTAGAAAAAATCTTTCTTAAATAAAATTACATTCAATTCTTGCATTTTTCTATGAACCGATTTTAAAAAGTAAAACTTTAGTTTTTCTTTCTTTCATTTGACTATCTTGTTCTCATCTCTCATCCCAACTTTTCCCATCTTACCTATTCCGACTCACATTTCTTGTCTCATGTCTCACGTCTCACATTTTATGTCTTCCTTCTCATGTCTCACGATTTGACTTCTCACATCTCACGTATCTCACCTATAGTCCCACATTTTACTTTTCACCTTCTACATCTTGCCTATCACACCTTTCTTTTCACGTCCCATGTCTCGTCCCAAGCAATCAAAAGTCACATATTTACTTAAAAGAAGGCTTTGAAAGTTACATTTTTGCTGACAAAGAAAAACAACTGCCCAAATCCCATGAATGAACTATATGTACTCATTAATGAACTTGAAAGTTGCAAAAGTATGTACGTTGTAAGGGACTTAAGTCACAAAAAGTAGACAAAAGTACTCTAAACGGGATTTACTTGATCACAGATAGTGCATTGAGGCTAACTGGCTTCCTGGTTGGGCGGATGTGCCTGCTGGTATGCTACGAAATCATATAATCACTTTGAGTTTTGGTTTCAGCTAGAACAACATCTACGCGTGGCCTTGTGGTAGCGTGTTCTGTTGTCACCGCGAAGGTCGGGGTTCGATCTCGAAGCCAGGCAATTTTTTTCTTCAATTGAAAATGGAATTACTTGAGTAACCACTCCTGATGTATAATTTAGGAAAGAAGCAATCGAGCAGCAAATTGATCAAAGCGTGCAACCGAGCAAATCAAGTTTGGGAAACGGCGTGCGGCATCATAGCGAGACCATATATTGAACATAGTAAATAATAATTAAGAAAAGGTAATGTAAACTGATCTCTCTAGGGTGAAATTAAAATAGATTAAGAAGTTTTTGCTCATTTTACGATTTTTTGGAAGCTGAATAAAAAGGCCGCTCTAAGCTAAACAGATGGTCATTGAGACTTGTTTTGGAACTTAAAAGTATCAGTAAGAACTTAATTTTTTTGCTGCATCGAACGTACTGTGCTATTTGGTTGCTTGAAACGTTCCCGTTTTTTTTCTACGTGTTACCTTTTTATATCTCATGTGCACCCTTAGAAAAGGTTGCTAAAATCCAATGCCTATTAAGCAAATATCCGCTCAGAAAAGTGTACTGTATCAAAGATTATATGATTTTAAGCTTGAAGCACCCTTATATCGCCTTTTCTTGGATTCTCTACACAAAGGAATTTTTCCGAAGTTTTGGAAGATTTCTCATAATATACCGATACATAACTGTGCTTCTAAGCTTCCTGTTGAAAATTTTCGTGCTGTCGCAATTATTTCTGCCATACCCAAGCATTTTGAGAGCATCGTTTACGACCATATGTATCCATGGTTGGAAAGAAGAATATCCGGCGTTCAACATGGTTTAACAAAGACGATCGACCGTGACAAATTTTGGAGACTTTTTCCCAAGAACTTCAAAATGGATGATACATGGACTACAGGTTGACGCTATATACACAGACATCTTGAAAGCATTTTTTTTTTTTAATTTCTTCATTTGAAACGGCTCATACCTTAAGCTTTAAGGAGCCATAATCGTTTTGTATGTTTACAATTGTTTGCTTAGGTCTACACACTTAGATTGCAAATATTCCGCACGGGATAATGATTCTTCGAACCACAGGGAATTGTTCAATTTACACGAAATTCGAACGAAACGCCACCCGAATCTCGTGAAACATCATTTCTCCTGAAATTTAGGATGACATTTCTACGATGGCACAGGAACATGAATTTTCCTCGTGAATTCGAGACAATGTTCCTCTATATCACAATAGACACGATTCGTGTCAAATTTTCTTTCTCTTTCTAGCCTGTATAAAAAAGCAAAAGAATTGTTTTTCTCTTTTTCACCATGGCTTACAATTTTATACCGCCAAAAATTTCTGCCAGTCATTTTTTTTTGCGGTTACCGTTCGTTGTAATTTTCGGTTGTTGATTGTCACGCACATTCTTAGTTTAACTATTAAAATTGAGGAATTCAAGTTGAGGTCCAGTGAAAACGGTAGAAAATTATGTGCGCACGGAACAAGGTCCGGTGAACTTTGCACCGAGAAGCAGATCTGTGTGGAGAACCTCAAAGGCTGGGAAATTCGGGAGAAAGATTATTCCGCCCCGGTTAGGAAGCTTCGATTTTGTTTGGCCAAAAAACGCAACTGAGGTAGCTGACATGGACTTGGAGATCAAGAATTTCAATGCCACGATTGACACGGCGGATCGGTAAGTTCCACTTCCCTCCACTTTGTGTAATGTTATAAATGGATTTTTTTTATTTACAGGCCAGCTGTCTTTGTCTTTTAGATTCTAATCAAAACTTTTGAAATTAATAGTGGTGAAATATACCAAAAGTGGATATTTGAAATATATTGAAATTGCTTAGGAAACATCTGTGTTTTTTGTGCATTGGGATTAAAAAAAAATTATAATAAGGGGAAAGGATAGCAGAATTCACTGCAAATCACAGGAGAAACCCGTTTTGAGCTCACAGGAAAGTGTCAAACGCCCTGCAAATTACAGGAAAACATTGTTTTGGGCCTACAGGTGAATTTGACAGTTGTTTTCCTGAGGTGTTTTTCTGTCCTGAAATCGTCCTGTAATTTCAGCTGTTGAAAATACAGGACGAAATCGTCCCGACCACAGGAGAAAAGATTAAGTGTGTACATCACTATCGAAAGCATTTGATGTAATCAAAATCACCGCTTCACTTTCCGTGCTCTGTAAAAATGGAATTGGTGGTACTTGTTTAAAATGGATACATTCATACCTCATTCAAAGAATTCAATATGTGAAGTTAGGGAACGTCAGATCCGGTACTGTCTTGATTAACAGTGGTGTACCACATGGGAGTCTCTTGGAACCGCTTCGATTCAACATTGTTATCATTGAGTTTCCCGAGGTTCTACAGGACGTGTTTGTGCTGATATATGCAGATGATCTTAAAATATTTCTTCCTTTTTATGAAATTAATTTGCGGCTTTATCGGTGAGGGTTAAAGAGTTGAAATGAAAGACGGATAGAAGATCAGAAGAAAATTCTAAGGTGGTGAAAAGAGCGAAGAGCATTTGAAATAGAAGCTTGACCACATACTAAATTCTTTGTCCCGCACCAATTAACTGTATTGAAGAAGTAGTACCCAATAGAAGAGGCACTACGTTTTTCGATACAGTTAATTATGGTTCGACCGCCATGTGAATGCACATGTGTCGAACGGACGTCCGGATTCGTGACTCACGAATATCAACAATACTGTTGATTATACGCAAAAATGAAGTTCATCTGCTTAGTAACAAATTTATTCAGCTTTAATATGCAAAAAAGAGATTTCAAATTATTGTTATGCAACTCTAGATATTTTAATCTAAGTAAAAGAATTTTTTTTCATTTTTCCATATTTTAATATTTGGAGCAGAACTCAAAAACTGTTCTACTGAGAATTTTTTGAACATCATTTTCGGATTCAGCGCCCGATTTCACATTGAAAATATAGGTCGCTCAATGAAGTTCACGATTTTTTTTAAAATTTTGTAAACTTGTGTAATTAGCTCAATTTAAAACGCAATAACTAGCACGATATAAAATTTAATAAAATTTATTGTTGTATTGTTAAAAAACACTTTTGAACGCATTCTCTTATTGCACCGTAAAACATTTTGATCCAAGAAATTCAAAGAAGAAAACAAAAAAACTGCTGTAAAATGTGATAACTAAACGTTAAAACTTTCATTACGTCTTTCAGTACAGAGAAATTCTTACGACAGAATATATCATATCATTAAACTTCTTCTGGCATTTTATTTTGTGGTACGAACATTTTTCTTCTGCTTCAAACTGTCTCCGGGGTGGTATGGCGGCGGCAAGGCGAGCACAGAATGAATTGAACAAATCAACCAAGATTTGAAATCACGCACACAATCTCATCCACTCTCAACCGCACCAGGAACCGAAACGCAGCGCACAAAGCAGTTTCATGGGGATCTGATTGCGAAACATTATGTGCTTGCTCCCCACCATTTCTGTCCTCCTGTCGGTTTCGCCTCAAATCCCTTCGACCAACTGTTAACGGCAAGGTCCGGTTGAATTGCTAGTAAACGAAGAAGAAGGAGGTGGGTGTCTCGATTGGGACCGTCTGGCAGCCCAAACGACCGACGACTCAGACATCGAGTTCGTTGGGATGAGAGGACTTCGCCATCAAGACTGCAGCCGCAATCGCTGATACGGGTAGCTGGGACGCTGTTGCAATTATCTTTCTGACCATCATCGGAACCGGTCAAGACCAGGAACCAACACTAGTCTAGTGGTCAGTCAGTGTATGAATAAACCGTCTGAAGATTATTACCACCCATCGTTTTCGGTGCACCACTTTGTCCGTAAAGGATTTCCTACTGCCCGACCGAAAATGATGGCACACCATCAACATATCGTCACATCAAACCTCGGCAAGCGAACATAGTTGCACACATCTTTCACCACAGCTTACAGTCCTTGGCCGCCATCTTCCCCCCAGATTGGAAACAGACAGCCGAAAGGAAGCAGAAAAAAGAAATCCTCGAACAACCACTCGACCCGGAGCATGCGCGCCATTTGCTTCTTTAACAACACAGAGCTACACAGACCGGAGACGACACGGGTTGTTTCAAACGAATCCAGCAGCTTCTCGAGAGTTTTGATGTTTGTTGTGTTCCATTTTCTTCGACCGACCATGTTTTGATTCAACGTTGAGTTGAGGGATGATTTTATTTGATGGAGCAATGGACACATTGCATCCGAGATAGATCGGAGACATCCGAAATCAGTCCGGGGTACAACCATTGAATGGTGTTTCCAAATGTAAGAGAGAAAATATTTTCCAATCAAGCCAAAGTAAATATATGGCTTAGTTGTAAGATGTTATGTTTATGATTCAGAGTTTTTATGTTTATGTGTTTCACTTGTCTGACAATTTGTCTTGAAAATCAATCGTTCTGTGAGCATTAACATGGTAAAGTGCTTTCTACCTGTTTCCTTTTAAAAAAGAAAATGGATTCTGGGCTTGTGATATAGCTCAGTTGGCAAGTCAGTTGCTTCCTGAGCAGATGCCCGTGATTTCGAGCCCAAGAGTAAACTTCGAACACAGTTGTACAGGACAAGTTCAATGACTGCCCGCCAACTGCATCGTTGATATAAGTCGCGAATGACATGAAGATGTTAAAACGACTATAATCGAAACAAAAAAAAATAAAATGGATTCTGAGACTTTCTGTTTTGAAAAAGCATTAAAAACTTGTTTTTCATCAAACATTTTTTTCTATACTAAACAATTGCTTAATTATGTTAATTTTATTAAAATTTTAATTAAAACTAACATTTCACCTGAAAACTGCAACTCGATTGGACTTAAAACAAAAAAAGTTACAGGGGTTCAAAGATTGTATTTTGGTGGAAAATTGTCCTGTAAAACGCAATGAGTAAAATGTACTCAATCCATAATTAAGCAATCGATTTGTAAAGAAAAAAATATTTAATTACAAACCAGGTTTTCATGCTTCTTCAGAACAGAATGTCTCAGAATCCCTTTAAAAACGAACACACACATATAGGATCTCAGTGATACTTCATGTTTCTTTGAAGAGATCTAATTTTACTTAACTTTAAGGCGTACATCTTTCTAGGACATGATGGCTAGCATCTAACAAATGCTAAAACCACTAGCCCACAGAAAGAGTACCATGTATGCCGTGACCGAGATTCGATCTCATGACCTCTGGCTTAGAAGACTTGAACGCTATCCTTTAGGCCACGGTCGACGGCTTTCACACTTGAGATTCAGTGCAACCCTTTTCCGTTGTCAGATTCAGCTCAAATTTGGCATATGTTCTTCTGATGATACTTTTGAAACATACATTTTTAGGCAAGTGTTTTGATTTCAGGTAGGCATTTATTAAGACGAAAATAAAAAAATAAATAAAAAATATCCTAAATTGTGATTTTTATTACGGATTAAACTCTAAAGAGCTCTTCATACGATGATGCAAACAAAATGTTTTGTTCAGCAAAGTTTCAGTGCACAAGAATCCGCATCTCTATACGCATATCCATATACGTCTATCCTCATCTATACATACGATTTGATTTCAAAGAAAAAACAACAATCTGCCAAAATCTGCTATTGCTAAAACATAGTTTTGGAAAAATCTTCCTTTGCAACCTATTGCATAAATAACCATTTTTTTATAAAAATATTCTGTATTTTTTGTAACTTGATTAATCATCTTAAGAACTTGAAATTTTATAGATGGATAGAGAGTTAGTAGAAATGAAAGATGGTGAATATGAGCAGGAAGAATTTCATATAGAAGCATCATCATAACTTTTCACCGATAAGGCCGATACATCAAGTAACAAACATTAATTACGGTCATTAATCTTTTCTAGAAATACTTTTTCTCTTAAAACTTATTAATTTCATACGATTTTGACACAAAACACTACCTGCTTAATTCCCGTTTTGGCGCCTTTATCCCATTCAACGGCAATTCATTAGTAAAAAGTATACGGAAATATGTGTTGTTGGTACCCAAAATGATAAGTAAATTTTATGATTTTATCAGCATAAAAATTGTTAGATAAAACAGTGTTGTATGCCGATAAAAATGCTTTTAAATTTCCAATACATAGACGAAAAGGCAAACACTGTAATATTCTCTTTTTTTTAATATATTCTATTCTATTCTTTTCTATTCTATTCTATTCTATTCTATTCTATTCTATTCTATTCTATTCTATTCTATTCTATTCTATTCTATTCTATTCTATTCTATTCTATTCTATTCTATTCTATTCTATTCTATTCTATTCTATTCTATTCTATTCTAT
Organism: Uranotaenia lowii; assembly: GCF_029784155.1. NCBI lineage: Eukaryota > Metazoa > Arthropoda > Insecta > Diptera > Culicidae > Uranotaenia > Uranotaenia lowii. The sequence goes on from NC_073692.1 coordinate 75,408,120, forward strand.
TCTATTCTATTCTATTCTATTCTATTCTATTCTATTCTATTCTATTCTATTCTATTCTATTCTATTCTATTCTATTCTATTCTATTCTATTCTATTCTATTCTATTCTATTCTATTCTATTCTATTCTATTCTATTCTATTCTATTCTATTCTATTCTATTCTATTCTATTCTATTCTATTCTATTCTATTCTATTCTATTCTATTCTATTCTATTCTATTCTATTCTATTCTATTCTATTCTATTCTATTCTATTCTATTCTATTCTATTCTATTCTATTCTATTCTATTCTATTCTATTCTATTCTATTCTATTCTATTCTATTCTATTCTATTCTATTCTATTCTATTCTATTCTATTCTATTCTATTCTATTCTATTCTATTCTATTCTATTCTATTCTATTCTATTCTATTCTATTCTATTCTATTCTATTCTATTCTATTCTATTCTATGCTATTCTATTCTATTCTATTCTATTCTATTCTATTCTATTCTATTCTATTCTATTCTATTCTATTCTATTCTATTCTATTCTATTCTATTCTATTCTATTCTATTCTATTCTATTCTATTCTATTCTATTCTCTTCTATTCTATTCTCTTCTATTCTATTCTATTCTATTCTATTCTATTCTATTCTATTCTATTCTATTCTATTCTATTCTATTCTATTCTATTCTATTCTATTCTATTCTATTCTATTCTATTCTATTCTATTCTATTCTATTCTATTCTATTCTATTCTATTCTATTCTATTCTATTCTATTCTATTCTATTCTATTCTATTCTATTCTATTCTATTCTATTCTATTCTATTCTATTCTATTCTATTCTATTCTATTCTATTCTATTCTATTCTATTCTATTCTATTCTATTCTATTCTATTCTATTCTATTCTATTCTATTCTATTCTATTCTATTCTATTCTATTCTATTCTATTCTATTCTATTCTATTCTATTCTATTCTATTCTATTCTATTCTATTCTATTCTATTCTATTCTATTCTATTCTATTCTATTCTATTCTATTCTATTCTATTCTATTCTATTCTATTCTATTCTATTCTATTCTATTCTATTCTATTCTATTCTATTCTATTCTATTCTATTCTATTCTATTCTATTCTATTCTATTCTATTCTATTCTATTCTATTCTATTCTATTCTATTCTATTCTATTCTATTCTATTCTATGCTATTCTATTCTATTCTATTCTATTCTATTCTATTCTATTCTATTCTATTCTATTCTATTCTATTCTATTCTATTCTATTCTATTCTATTCTATTCTATTCTATTCTATTCTATTCTATTCTATTCTATTCTATTCTATTCTCTTCTATTCTATTCTCTTCTATTCTATTCTATTCTATTCTATTCTATTCTATTCTATTCTATTCTATTCTATTCTATTCTATTCTATTCTATTCTATTCTATTCTATTCTATTCTATTCTATTCTATTCTATTCTATTCTATTCTATTCTATTCTATTCTATTCTATTCTATTCTATTCTATTCTATTCTATTCTATTCTATTCTATTCTATTCTATTCTATTCTATTCTATTCTATTCTATTCTATTCTATTCTATTCTATTCTATTCTATTCTATTCTATTCTATTCTATTCTATTCTATTCTATTCTATTCTATTCTATTCTATTCTATTCTATTCTATTCTATTCTATTCTATTCTATTCTATTCTATTCTATTCTATTCTATTCTATTCTATTCTATTCTATTCTATTCTATTCTATTCTATTCTATTCTATTCTATTCTATTCTATTCTATTCTATTCTATTCTATTCTATTCTATTCTATTCTATTCTATTCTATTCTATTCTATTCTATTCTATTCTATTCTATTCTATTCTATTCTATTCTATTCTATTCTATTCTATTCTATTCTATTCTATTCTATTCTATTCTATTCTATTCTATTCTATTCTATTCTATTCTATTCTATTCTATTCTATTCTATTCTATTCTATTCTGTTCTATTCTATTCTATTCTATTCTATTCTATTCTATTCTATTCTATTCTATTCTATTCTATTCTATTCTATTCTATTCTATTCTATTCTATTCTATTCTATTCTATTCTATTCTATTCTGTTTTATCGATTCTTTTTTTTAAGATCAATAAATTTATATTATTTTATTTCATTAAATAATGTGCCAACTTTTATGTCAAAATTATACCTTATTTAGCTATCATGCTTTAAAGATAAAATTTGATATTTATTTGCCTGAATTCAAAATGCCGAAGTTTGTTCCAATGCCAAAATTTTGGTCTCGATTTCCATTTACGGTTACCTCGTTCATGTCAAGTGTAGGTTTCACTAAAAACCTTAATGATGCCTTGTTTAACTAAGTTTCAAAATGAATTTTGAGAATACAATGATGCCACTTTTTGGTTAGAAATAAGTCCATAATATGGACTGGGTTATGTATTCAAAATTTCAAGCAAAAGGCTCGCTTAACGAGGTATACTAAAATACTTTCAGTGGAACCAAAGTTAAGGAGAACTGTGCTATCCGAATATATAAAATTAGAGCAAAATTTTGGCATTTTACCACTTTTATACTGGTAAAATGACACCAAATTATGCTAAAAAGGCATAATAGCAAAATTTGGCATAATTTTCTATCAGATCAATTGAAATTTAAAAACATCAATAACCCTGATTTTCTTTATGCGACGAAAATTGATGATACTAAATCATGCTATCATTTTGATCTTATTTTGCTGACCTTGATGATGCCTGATTTAGGTGTAATTGAAAAATCAACACCCAATTGTGCTATCATTATGCTATTTCAGCATTTTGATACTTTGATAGAACATTATTTCGGCAACGGAAAAAATACAACATCAAATAGCTCAGTTTGGTTACTGTTTGCTATTTATTTAGTCATCAAAGTCTGCTCGGGGCACCGTTCATAGCCTTATTGTTGTTTAAAACTTATGTTTAAATTATAAAAACCTTCAGATTTGCTACCATTAATAATAAATATTATTAAAATCCCGACTCAGATCAAATTTATTGAATCAGGGTATAAGGCTTTCCATTGGAATGAAAACGAAAGTTGATGATAAGTCGAATGTCCATCAAAATAAAAAAAACTCAAATGAAGAAAGTAAGCTAATTCGTCATGGACGTGAAATATAATATTTTTTTTAATGTTTTCTAATTTATTTGATGTTTTTGCACTTATTTGGAAAATCAGCCAAGTTAAAAGAAATATTGATTATTTTTAAATATAAATTGTCATGAATCTTGTTTTTTTTTAAAGAATCAGTATCGCCGCTTCTCAAAGCGATCTAACATGTGCTTTCATCCTTTAGTGATCGAAACGATAAAGACCTTAAATCGGACGCAATTATTTAAAGCTACCGGCTGCACTATTGTGGTGCTCTTCCATATTTCTTCACCAATTTATTTTAAAGTTCTTCACGAGTTCAGTTAGTCACGACATCGAAATATAAAATTTCACTTTAGCATGCGTTGCCACTAAAATAACTCAACTGAATGACGAGATTTTGAACCGTTCTGAGAGTTCAACAGTTGTCTCTCTCACAATGTATTTCTCACGGAACCCCTGTAGCGTTTAGCTTTTTGTCATATGGTGCTTTTCAAGATATAAGAAATAGGAATTGTGTATCTATATATGATATATTTTATTGACTTGTATTTGTCAGCAAATAACAAACCAATCTTTTTTTTTCATTCATTCGCAAACGTAATTATTTAGCTTCCATTATTTCTTACAGGAGGATACAATTTAAGAGAGCAAATAAAAGCAAAAAAAGCAAATTTTCCTTATAAGAATGATACGAACTTGTTTGAAACCCTGCCATCGCCCTTTAAATATGAATTTAATTTATTTAAGACAAAATTAACGATATAAGATTTGTTTCGTCTGGGTAAGGGAGATTTTTTTTTTAATTTTATTTAAAAAAAAACTTTTTTTTTATGTTGAAGGTTTTTTCGCTTAATCTTTCATTTATTTTGTATGGAAATTTGTATGGAAAAACAAAATTATACATTCAAAAACCGCTAGAGACGTACTGAAAAAAAAAAAATCTTTGGATTTTAAAACAACTTGATTCTTGCAGTATATTTCATGAAAACAAACCTAAAACCTAACTTTTACTCCAGAAAAGACACTCGATGTTTTGCAAAAATAATATTTCAAAATATTTTTTTAAAACTTTTGCGTTTTCGACTGCTTTCTTAAAAGCTGTTTAACCGTGGAACAAGAATAAAATATCGCAAAAAAAAAACTGCTTTGCATAGCCAATGAATTTGTTGACTTATTTAATCTTGACAAAAACATTTGTCTTGAAATTTGTGAAGCTCTAACCAGCAAACCTGCCTTTTTTAAATAACTTTCATTAAATTCCGAGTTTTATCTTGCAAAACGGTTATAACTTTTTCCATGAAAAACTTAGCTTCATGTCATGCTAGCAAAAAATGAAGCTTAAGAATAGACAAATCCAATACTTAAAGACAAACTTTATTTCATGCTTATTTGAATTTTCTGGATGATTTAATACGCAACAATTTCTTCTTCCATATAAATTTCCATACAAAATTGAAACGCGTTGCGCATTAGGAATTAACCAATGCATCTAAAATTTTACACTGATACTTGGTGACCCAAAAGATACCGAAAAAATATATGAGAGCTAATTTTTGTTGCGGTCTTATGTACACTGCAAATTTATCAAAACTTTTATTTATTTCTTGGCCAACCTTGGCGCCAGCTGTCGCCCTCTCCTGGTATGCCGTATTTTTCCGTGGCAGAAACGTTCATGAAACACAATATTGAAAACTAAAAAGTTCGAAATATTTGCCTCCTGAAAAGAAGAAATGAGTAGGTTTTGTATTTAACATTTCAGGCTTCCACTAGTTTAGTCCATGTTTAAATATATATATTTTGAATTCCATAGGTACTCTAATGAACTTATTTTAAAAATCATATTTATCTTTTACAGTGCAAACCAACGGCCTTTCACCGCTGCTAATCAACAACGAACTTCTGGTGAACCACTACCGGAGGCTTCTACATCCGGCTGCCGTCCCGCGACTTCCAACTAGCAACGGTAGCAACAATTCTCACTCCACCTCCTCCGGCAACAACGTGGACGAATCGACGACGAGCATTGCGGAATCGTTTCAAAAACTACACCGAGGTAAGTTTTTCTAACGAATTTGCAAATCGATGAGCAAACAACGGCTTTGACGGCCATAAACCTGGTTTATGGGTTGGAAATCAAAGTTTAAAAATAGAAACGGTATTGGTGAGATAGGCACGGTATATTTTACACCTTCCCGAGGCATTTGCGCAAATCCGTTCCGATGGTATCAACCCAAAAAAAATCAGCACCACCATGGAGAGGAAACGGTCTTTATCTTATCACTTTGAGGCAATTTTTACCTTCAATTTGTGTCTGATTTGAACCGAATTCGAATCGATGATGGTTCTTCATTTCCCTTCTCTCGGTTATTTCGATACCTTCCAGTTTTCCAGCTGATAAGAGAACGAAGATTCGAAATGGAATTCGTTGTCTCTCCGTTCGGTCGTTCGTGTACCTTCAATACAATATTGCTCGCATAAGCTTTTGCTGCCGGGGCCTGTGCAAACAAGATACAAGAGGCCATAAAATGTAATACGTTGCAACCTACCGATTTAGGAATGCTCTTGCCTAGGCGGAGGGGCTTGTGTGATATCTAAAGCCAATCGGGTGCAATAAAAAGTGACACCTTTTCGAATCCGCCTTTTTCGTCCCTCCCGCGTCTCCTCAATGTTTGAGCTCAATCTCGGCAATTTAGCACCTTGCTGCTTACTGCGCGTTGCATTACACCTCCGTTCCCGCGATTCTACCCCACTATACCATCTTTCTTATCGGGGAAACGACATCGAAAAAGAGTTCAAATAGTGAGTGATTGATCATCGTCATTGGAAATGTGTGTGCGTACTTGAGGCGGCTGTTTTACGACTCCCCGGCAATCGAATTATGCCCGTCAGAATGCCAATCTCACTTTATGGAGGATCCAATTGAACCAATCGAGCATATTAGTGGGGCTTTGCGAAGGGACTATCGGGCTGCAACTTTATCGCTCTGAGGGTGAAGCAAAAATGCCCGAAAGCAGTCCCACTCACTTATTTAGACACATGCAACATGCAATTGTGCTGCTTATCAGCCTTCGTTCGTGAATTTGGTAATACGTGATACCCACCAAACATGAAATAGTATCAGAAATTATAACTTAAGACGTTTTCAATGGTGTTGCGAATCGCAATTCAAACTGCATAGTGAAAAGATCGTATAAAGTGTCGTTTGAAGTCAGTTTAAATCGGATATGATAGAAAGTCCGCCATGTTTGTAAATTAAGAAATGAGTTTACTCCCTTGCGAGCTTCAAATGAGAAAATCATCGTCATGTGGCTATGGGCTATGAGAGCAAAATCATTCGCTCTCTTACATTCTCCCGATAGGTACGAATAAGATGTCGAATAGCGCCCAATTGCTATAGTTTTCGTCGCTTTAGAAAGAAATGAAATTTATGTATGTACATATATTGCCTCCCTTTTGAAAGGTAAATGTTGTTTTTCAACTTCCATACGATCATTCTATAAGGAATATGGAACGTTTATCAAAAAAGGCATAAGAATATAGCTACTAAAATGTTTGCTGGGAACTTTGCTTAGGGCTTATTCGGAATTGCAGTTCCGCATTATGTACAACATATTTTCCCTTTTATATACAAAAAGTTCTTTTCGCATAAGTTTTTCAATGTTTTTAAAGCAACACTTCATCCATTCAAGAGAGTGAGATAGCTATAAGCAGGCGAAAAAAGAAATTTCTTATCATAATTCAAGTCCAGTGGGCAAGAAACTAGAAATTACCAATTCATTTGAAGTACTGTAGATTAACATATCTACCTTAATTTAAGTCTGGCGACATCAAACTTCTCCGCTGTAGAGTGTCAACTGCTGGAAATTTATTGATTGATGAAATGCTTATTTTACATTATTATTTTTTATGGACGATCTCCGATAGCCCAGAAAAAAGTCCCTACAAATAATTGAGTTCATGCTTCAGACGCACTCAAGAGACCAAAAAGTACAACTATATTTTGAGTCAAAGTCGATTGAGTTAAAGTTACATTTAAAATACACACAAGGAGCATTTTCCGGCACTCACACTGCACTCAAAAGCAAAATGAGTATTGAATGAGAGTGCTCCTTAAGAGTCCAAGCAAACATGTAATCGTAACAGAAATGATAAATTAAGTCGTTTAAAATGGTGTAGCGAATCGCAATTCCAACTGTATAGTTAAAAGATCGTATAAAATGTCGTCTGAAGTCATTTTAAATCGGATATGATAGGAAGTCCGCCATTTTTGTAAATTTTGAAATGAGTTTGCTCCCGCGTTTCAAGTCAGAGAATCATTATCATGATCTCTCTGCAACCACCCGCAAGCCTAACTCTAAACGTGCATCAGTCCAGTCAGCTGATTGCACCGGTTGCACATATACATGAGCATAAATTACAAAACAGATAAATCCTTTTTCTGTATGATAGATGGTTGATCATTTTAACGACTCTCTACATGTGAGTGTTAGTGATCAAAACAGGCCTGGGAAAATCTTTGGGTTTCAAACAGCCATTTTGCTACTAACTTTTCAAACAGCAGCATCGGAGTTTTTTTTTGTTTTCGAACAGGTAAGCTTATAGTAATAATTCTAGAAATCGTCGATTAAATTCACTTTCATTTCAGTTAAAGGTGGTCTAATGCTGCTGCAAAGACATTTTCTCCTCATCACCTCAGCAGGAGGTTGCAGATAGCGCGGTGCAATGCAGATCAATTTGGGTAAACTCTCTTCCGAAAAGCCCTGTTTGCCGGAGTTATTCAACATTCTACGGCCAACCGGAGATCCGGAAAAAATGATTGGCCGAAAGATAACAACAGCGTTAGCAGTCAGGGAAACAAAGTTGAATATGGTATCAAGTGACTATAGAAATGAAATCAAACAAGTGGATAGTGTGGAACAGAAGAAGAAAACGTGTATAATTAGAATTGAATTGTGAAATAAAGTTTATGTGATTTTTTTTAAATGATTCGAATTTTTTATTATGTTTCCGAAATTACAAAACATTTCAGAATTCCTGAACTCACAAATAGACACGCACATTTTTTCATGTTCACTAACACATATGCACATAATCGAAACAAACCGAGCATAGCATATGTGTGTGTAAGCTGTCATTTTGAACCGGGAAAACCATTTCAAGTAGAATCGGTTGGGCCATTTAATGCTTGAATTCAATGGGAGGGATGCTTGAAGAATGCTTGAAATCCAAGCATTCTTTCAAGCATTCCAAGCATTTATTTTGTTAAGCGGGCAGCAGTGCATCCAGATGGCTAAAAATCAGAAGCGAATCAAGTAATACTCACCAATGAGAAAGCTGGAAAATATTGTTGCTGGCAACGAATTGGAGGCTACCCAGTTAGCGCGTTCTCTCAGAAATCGACAGAGCACGCAAAAAATTGAGAGTTGAGTCACCGAGCTTAGAATAAAACGGTTAATTTTGACGACACTCCAAGAACGCAAATATTCTCATTCGGTTTGTCCTGCCGAGATACCTAGAGGCAACGAATACGAATGCGTACATGAGAAATCAGTTTGAATAGTACACTCGTACGGTGTGCTCGCATTTTATACTCGCGTTTTTTATATGTGTGCTTTCAATCGTAGCAGTCGATTTCTCAGGCAGACAAACACGCGTCTCGAAGGGAAACATACAAACACGATTCGGATTGTGTTCCTGTGTTTCTCTGGAGGGCGTGTTTTGATTATTTCGTGGCACTCACCCAAGGCATGCGTATGGTGTGTTCCTTCTCTGCCGATTAGATGATGCAAAATCGCCATAGAGATCGTTACGATCCCTCTGTCGATTTGAGTTACTTCTCTACCGATGCATGTTTACCGGGTATGAGAGCAAAATTTTGCGCTAGATACGAATAAGGTGTCGGATAGCGCCCAACTGGTGTAATTTTCGTCGCTATAGAAAGAAAAGAAACTTATGTATGTGTATTGCCTCCACTCTGGTAAAGTAAACGCTGTTTTTCAACTTTCATACGATCATTCTTTAATATATATATGGAACGTATATAAAAACAGCATAGCTACTAAAATGTTTGCTGGGAGTACTCTGAACGTGTACACAAAGTGCTGTCAATAAGTTGCTGGTGTTGTTTCGAAAGCTTCGCTCTTGCTCTTATGAGTCGTCCGAAGCCTGGAGTGTCAATTTGACACTCCTCGCCTAAAATTACCATATCTCTCTTGAATCTCAACCAACTTGTACGAAATGATTAGCCCTGGAATCCTTGTAACGCAACTAAAAAATGGTATACAGACGATAGTTATCAAAATCATTCACTTTAATCGAATCGGTTGAGAAACAAGAGAATAACAATGGTTTTAGTCAGAAGTGTCAAATTGACACTTCTTGAACCTTACGGGTGAAAAAATGTGGGAAGAATAAGATTTGAAACGAAAAGATTAGAATTAGAAATAGATGGAAAGGTTAGAAAGGTTGATAAGACATCTTTTGAAATTTTTCAATGGGCTATTCTAAATTTTATGTTAAAGTCTTACATATTCAAGTTTTTACCAAATGAAATATTTGAAAAACTTCATATTTTGTATTTTAAAAAAGAACAAGATGGTTAAGATTGTAGAGAAATCGATGAACGATGCTGAAAGCGATGTTAGCATTGAAACCACCATGATGAAGAAGTAAATTTTTCTCACAATGTGGTGGCGCATAAAAAAAACCATATGCTGGTAATAAATAAAACGCCCAACGACAATGAACTCTGACAGCGAAAAAAAAATAAACCACAATCACCCCCCTGCATTAAAACCGAACATCCGATTGAAAGTTCCCAAAACACAATGATCACTTAATATTGACATAATCAAACGCCGAAGACAAATACGCCTTTAACTGATATTAATGATGGTTGGTTGCTTCTTCCTGTTTCCCCAAACTTCTTCCGCTGAGAGAAAAGTTCCAAAACGGCCTCTATCAACCATGCCCATCGTTCGATAATCTCGATAACGCATTCCTTCTCGGTGTTTCCATTCTCGACCGAAAATGATTTGTCATCGTCAGGAAAGTCGGAGGTTCCTGACAAATTTTCTCACTCTTAATTAAATTCTTTTGACTTCTTTCGCACCTCCGGGACTTGCGCCAATCCGGGTTCCTCCCAAGTCCTAAGGATGTTGCAATCCCTTGGAACCGAAAAGGGGATTGTTTCTAGGTTGATACGCCTAGCGCCTGGTCCTCATTTCCATCAGGGTTGTCCATCTGGACGATAGTGAATCCTAGTCAAATCAGCACGCAATCGGGACGACTTTGATTGTATCACCGCACACAGAAGGGATGAAACTTTTCCCCGAAGCTGCCGGCCGATCCCTTCGAATCCTATCCTATCGTTGTTAATCACCACGGCGAAACCGAAAGCGTATCAGACAGCCAGGAATTCCTCCGGGGACTGATGACCTGCTAAACACCATCTCATCAACACCGGCAACCCTTCCGGAGTTTCCGGCCACCCGCCAAGACTAGGGCAGGAGCAAGGATATAATGTTGGTGTTCACGCTTCGGTGCCTTTGGGCTGAAACTTGCGGCTTCGGCGGCAAATTAGGGCTACGAAAAGGACTTTCCGGTTCTTGTTGTTGCGATCACGATATATCACAAATTGCGTGAATAAATATTCGAAAACGGCGAGGTCGGGGCAACAATATTGCGAGCAACGTTTCTGGTGGGTGCGTTTCAATTGCCGGAGTGATGCAATGAATGGCCAATATAATAGGGCTTCGTTCTTAGCAAGAAAATTAAGGCTTTTTTAGTCAATGAGGGGAACTCCTGCTGCTTCGATGAGTGTGAAGTGTAATCATCGGCACACGACTCCCGAGTTCACTCGATGGTGGTCCATTTGGCTTTGATAGTCTTTCGTTAGTGCGTTTGCCTATTTACATAATCAGCTGGTGGGTGCCTTGAAGTGAGCAGACTGTGAGTGTTTTTTTTTTAATATTTTAAAACGTCTATTTCTTGTGGTGCGACATCTTAGAAACTTATTTTAACATTTTTGACGGTCGCCATTCAAAAGGAACAGTCACCGAACTTAGCATCCAAATTCCACCTTTTTGATTAACAATCATTGTACTGAATGTATTATCTGCTTAAAAATTTATATATGTAATATTTGATATATTTGATCTTTTGTTAGTTTTAGTTTTAAACTTTTTGGGATATGTGTTCAAAACCTAACCTTTGTTTATAATGTTTTTTTTTGTCACATCAAGCCTTTAAAAGTTACTGTTCTTGGTTAAAGTGCCACAACAAGATTACTTTTCCGCCATCCTAACAATTGTCACATTGGCAATAAATAAAGGCGAATTTTGAGACTAAATTTTGATGTGTTTAAAAGCTAAAGTTGAGATCTGGACGAGTTATTTCAGATTCCATAATTCGACAATTGTTTCTATTGAATTGCATGTTTTCATTGAAACGAAAATAATAAATAATCGTTCAACAGCTTCGTCTGCTTATACTAACAATTTTCGAATAGTTTGATTACCAGGATTTCTGATTCCACATCCCCAATTGAACTCCTGATTTTCATTTCATATGAATACATCAGACTGAAATGATATCATCAAATTTACGATTTTTAAACAAATAAACTAACCAGAATTCATATCTATTCATTCCATTGAGAACTTATGAAATGATTTTTATTTTGGTTCAAGTCAAAAGCAAATGCTGAATTAAAGTTCAAATAAACTGTTTCAATTAGGCTTTTACTCTTAAATGAATTACTTTTTTTAAGGATATAGCAATTGCTGATGTAGGTAAATAATGTCAATTCAATTCGAGCACTCTAGAAACAACACCGATTTTCTAATGAACCTGAAAATTTCAAATCTTCTTGTATATCGTTTATTATTTATCTGACACAAAAGAAAATTCAGCAAAAAATGTACATTAATCGTTTTTTAAATCTCTAGAATTTTGTTTATGAGTTTATTACCCAAAGATATTCACACGTTTCCGAGATACATATTTAGGTTTTGGTCAGTGTTATTTCAAAACAAAACTATGCATTAGAGGGTTAAAATACGAATTTTGGAAAGGGATGGTTTTTACAAATGAAGTACAAAGGGCTTAGTTACCTTCAAAATAATTCAAACTCACAATTCAAACTTTTTGCATGCAAAATTTAAAATAGATATCAGAGTACAAATCTTTTTAAACTATGGCTTAAATGGGTTTATTTGCCCTACTTTGGACCCTTTGTGCGGTGTTTTTTTTTAAATGCATAAGTTTCTCATAAATGGACGGGAGTTTAATATTTTTCGGAAAGCTGCATTATAGTTAATGTCTTATCTACAAGTTTCAATGCGAATTTTCAAAATTGGTGTTGCTGTTTTTGAAAGATTTAGAATGATATGAATGGTCAACATTTCCAACTTTGAACCTACTTTCCCTGTTTGCTTTTATTGGACCTAGGTCAAATTACCTATAAACAGGTTGATTTCTCGTTAAAAAAAAATCGATTGAAAATTAAATTTTAGATCAAACATTATCAGGAAAAAATATTACAGCTTTTTAACGTTTCGAAAAATCACTAAAATTACTGTTATGAATATCTGAAATAATTTCACTATCAGTCAGCACTGCCAGCAGCACAGCTCCATTAGATAGAATTTCGGTCAGCAGCACAGTATTTGCATAAACCTGGGCTCGTAAATTGCGTTACGTAATATTTGAACGGTCTTTGAATGGAACATCATGGTCAAAAGTGTCCTATTTATGGAGCTTTTACAAATTTTCCGGGTTTTCCACTGATTTTCTTATGCTAGAGTTGATTTTACAAATAAAAAAAAGTGAATATTTGATGAAAAAAACTTTTATCTACGAATTGGAAAACTATGAAATTAGAGAAGAATAGTGGAACCTTTCATTTTTTTTTGAATTTACATCTTTTATTCAACTTAAACATCCTTTTAAAAAAAAAAATCGGCGAATCTAAAATATTCACTGCGAGAAAATGTTGATATGAAGATAACACAAGGGAACAGCATTTTTTTTGCCTATGTTTAAATAACTGATTTTGGAAGACGTCCTGAGTTTGGATCATTTTTCGAATTTTGTTTATTACCTCTTGATTTGGTTTTATTACGTTGAGAAGTTTAAAAAAAAAATAAGTTAAATCAATCACTAATAACTGATTTACCAATAAACCTACATGAAACACAAAAATTGATTTTAATTTTTTTACTATGCTGCATTCAATCAAGGATTCAGCTTATGCTTAGATGTTCTAGTTTCAAAGAAATAAGGATTAAAAAAAAGAAATTGTATAACAATAATTTTTGGCACCACTAAAGAAAATATTAGAGTATGCGATATGAAAGATTTAAATTCATTAAACAAATTTATTCAAGACTGCAAAACGATTTGAATTGTGTTTTGAAAAATTTCATTTTAAACTTCTTTTAAATTTCTTCAAAATTCCTTCGTTTTGCAGAATTTAGGAAAAATGAACAAAAATAACTTCTATAGCTTTTTTCTTAGGAATCGAAATTACTTTCGGTCTTTGGGAAAGTTGGCCAAATTGAAATAATCTTCAATTTTTAAATGACTTTAATGTTTTAAAGTTTTTCCAAAAATGTGCACTAATTAATCTTATGATTTTTTCCTTATTCAAAAGATATCTCGAAAACAAGAGCTTATTTAAAAAAAAATAAATAGGAATCAGTCTGAATCGGGATTTTTATGACTTGTGTAATTTTCGTAATTTGTATAGATTATATTACTGATAGTTTAAAAATTATCACCTTATGATTTTTTTTTAAAGAATCACTCATTATGATTGTTATTTTAAAATTTTAAATAATACACACATTTCTGGAGCAGAAAATGTAAAAATAAATCTTCAAATTATGTACAATCTACAATTGAGCTTCTTCATATCAGCATTAGGGCTCACAACTAAACTTTAATGATTCTCATTTTGCAACTTTACCTTAGGAAAATCGAACATTTGAGAAAATTGTTTGAAAATGAAAATTAAAAATTTAAAACTGATTGAAAAGCTCTGATATTTAATTATTTTCTGAAGTACTTCTATCGTTACCCGAAAATATCGTATCATAAAATTAAATATCAATTGTTGTTCCGATTCATCAATTTTGAAATATAAATTTTATTCTGAAAAAAGATTATTAAATTCAGATTCCGAAATATTAAGCTATTAGAACTTTATACTCACTGTTTTTTGCTTGAATTTCTAGTTATCTTAGTAGATTTTCAATTTTATTTCCTCTGAAACGAATGAATGTGCATTGCATTGAATGAACTTTGAAAAAAGTGGAAAATCATTCACATTTTATTTTCAATTTTTTCGTTGAATTTTTAAAATAAAAAAAAGCAATAAAAGGGTTCATTTCTGATTGTAAGTACTATTCTCTTGAAGAGTCTGAATCAATTGCAATTGGAAAAATCAATTTTCCAGAATCAGAGTGGAATTTCTTCTTAAAATCTGAAGCTGGGTTTCTACTTATATTTTTTTTTTGATTATTATTATGTGGATGGAAAAAAATAAAACATAAACATATATTTGGTTCTGTAAATTCTCAACACATAATCGCTTCTTTTGATTTATTGTTGCTGAATCTTAGAGAATTCTAGAGAAGAATTTTATAAAATTTTATTCGTTTTATTTTACATTTGATTTCTGTTTTGCAGTTCCTGTTTTATTAAGGTCATCCACTATATTAATTATCGATGTGATGGATTTTAAACGGAATAAAATCAAGTCGAATCTAAATTTTAAAACTATCATGATTGTTTTTTTTTTTTCTTTATTTAAATAGTCTTGCCAGTTTCTGAACTTGCATTGAAAAATAAACCAAGAAATTTTAAATTGAAGATTATTAAAAAATTATGATAAGGAGTTAACAATTTTAAACCCTTCAATTTGAAGTGCTCAATGCTTAGATTTTTAATTATTGAAATAATTTAACGGAAAATGATATACACCAACGAAAAAATAATTGATTAATTTTTTTTCGCTTTTCTATATTATAAATATCTGTTGTGATTTTGAATCTTATTGAATGACAATCAGAAGTCGAATTGCATCAACACTTAATAATGGTTACAATGTCGAAAAGAAAATAACAAAGTTAGACAGTCAGTAGAAGTCATACGTTTCTAGAGTGCTTACTGGAAAACTGATCTCTCCAATGGAAATTTTACTGCTTTTAAAATTTCTTAGTGTGAAGACAATTAATAGGGGAGAATGGTGATATTGATCCCCTTTTTCTTATTTTTATCATATCTTTTTGGAAAATAAGTAGATCGTCGTCTTTTGTATTTTCTAATAGCGTGTAATTTCGAGTATACAATATGCTGCAAAAGTTAGATCGATTCATGAGCCCGTAGATAAACTAGAAGCGTTTTCGAGGGACTAAAAAATTGTGATATTTTGAAAGTTTAAGGATACTTGATCCTTTAATCAGGGTTCCCAAAAAATTGAATCATTCAAAATCTAAAGTTAAAAGTTCCATTAATTTTGTTGGCCATATTAATTTTCATATAAAATTTTATGAATGTCAGACAAAAGGAATTCTGAAAGTTTTTGTACTACCCTATTTTCATTGCATACTTAAAGGCGCAGTTTTCTAATTTTTAGATAAAAGCACTTTTTTGAGTTCTTTTTATTGGGAAACTTTTGTATAAAAATTAGTCATTGGAAAAATATTAATTATTTCGTGCTTAGCAATGATCAACATCTATTCAATAGAAAAATACGCCAGGAATCATGTGAATCTATATCATAGATTTGAAAAAACTTTTTCTTGAACAAAATTAAGACTTTGCTATTGCTTTGAAAATAAGGCATTAAGAAATTCATTTTATACTCTAACGATTGACAAATTTGAATAAACATTTTATTTTTCCGTATCGAAACCATTTTGAAGTCATAAAAAAAACTTTAAGTCACATTTTGTTAGATTTTTCAAAGAAAATGCAATAGCTAAAAATTTATTTTTTATTTTTTTTTTTAGATAACAGGTTTGTTGTTTTTTTCGATTGGGCAAATTTTTCTTGAACTTTTGATCCATTTAAAACATTCCTGTTTCGCGATTTAGCTGAGAATGAGATCAAGTATCCTCATTCTCCCCTACTTGAAGGCCCATCGTCTTTTTTTAAGTTCTAAGAAGGACCAGGGTATCCATAAAAATTGATAGAAAATTTTTTAAATTGAAGAAAATTGATGATGTTGAAACAACATATACAGTAAATTTATAGTATGCATGAATCTTCTTGTTTGCCTGTTTCAGTATTTCAGTCTAATAACCATATTAACACTCACATTTGCCTTTTTCAAGTTTGCCATTGCGTTAAAGTTCGAAATAATATGAAGAATTAAGAATCCCGAAAGCTTAAGCAAATATTAGTGTAATTTTTTATAAGTATGTAGCCTTCATTCATTATGTAGCTCAAATGTATAATAGATAACTGGTCAGGAAATTCGAATTCAACACTCTCTCTACAACAATTGTTTGATGAAATTGGGTCTAGGAAATTGCATGTTACAGCTGTATGAATTTGGCGGACCGACTTTTTTTCCAACCTTAAGCTTTTAAGTGATTAATAAACTCTTATATTTAATAAACACTCTAACGAAATGGATTTTTTTTTAAATAAATAAGTACATCAACTACACTCAGCTATATACTTATTATAATTTTGAAGATGCGTCTTATGAACCACTTTTCAAATTGTAATTTTTTTCCCATTAATGTCTTATGAAATTCTCTCAATTTTCATACGAAGTTCTTATGAAAAATAGCAGAAACGGCATTGTGAAAAAAAATAATGAACAAATTCATTCCACCATCGTCATCATTTCATCGTCGTCAGAAGCACTAACCAGTTGTAATTTTACTAATTTTATTTTCTTGAACACTTCAATATCTATGTTCGGATGTTCTAAATGGTAAGATTGAGTTGAAATTTGATAATAATGAAGGTTTAAACCCCGATCGGAACGCGCATGATTGATATATTCTACGAGCATTCCACTCCCTTGATGTAGACGCCAAGAATCCGCTCCAAGGGCGCCGAATGTGTTTGGAAAAGTAGAAACACTGAAATGGAAGATTCTACTCTAACCTGTATTTTCCACCATAAATTACACAACTTTTGTAGAATAAAGCTAAACATTTCTCAGAAAGTCTGTTTTAATTTATGGTTCCTATCAGGTTGCTTGGTTTCGAAAATTTATAGATTTGGTATGTCTCATTTAGTTTATTTGTAAATATAATAAACAGAAGATCTAACACTCAACAACAAATTGACAAACATCGCGCAGCGTCGAAAAGTCAGTCGCCGCAAAAATAAAATTCATACTTTTCTCGACATTAATTTCATTCGCAACTGTACTTTCGTTGAAAACGGTTGAGTTTTTTCTTGCGCAATAAGTTTTACTGGCCTTTTGCATCGCGCAGCGATAATTTTTATCGGAAACGACGTCAAATCGTCACGCGCGTGTTGTTTTTTACGCCAATTACAGCGTACCCACCAAAATTAAGTGCTGGTCCAGAAAAGAAGTTCTATAAAATATTTGGGCCACCGCCATTTTGGAATGGTGTAGCGTCCAATAAAGTGACATGAATGGTGAAGGAATGGATGTAACCATGAGGTTTGTCCAGAGCCCGTTGCCTCCCCCGAAACCACCGGATCCTACTCAAAATCCACCATCGCCCCTCAACCTACGGGAGCCAGAGCCAGGAAGTTCCAGAACAAAGGAGAGAGTGAATTATTCATACAACGCCAACGATAGTCAGCCGTTCAGGGTTTATGTTGAAAAAACCCACACTAACGAGGGGGCAGCTAGCACCAACCCCAATCTAGCGGGGATCAACAAAATTTCAGTGGGGCGTATGTTGCGTCGGATCTTTGGGGTCGAAAATGCTGTTTCGGAAATAAAAAACTCAGGAAAATATAAAGTGATTGTTTACCTGAACGATTACAATTCCGCAAATAGGCTCATATATAGTGATATTGTCAAATCTTACGGTTATAAAGCCTTTGTCCCTCAACACCTCATAACCGTGACAGGGGTAATCTCAAATGTCCCAACTGACATTAGTCCTGAGGAAATACAGCGGGATATTCAAAGTTCAGCCCAGATAATGGATATTTACCGACTGAATCGCTTCGAAAATAAAAAACCCACACCGACAACTCGGGTCAAAATTACTTTCCGTTCAAACCGGCTTCCAGAGACGGTGAAATTGTATTGCTGCGTCCTAAAAGTAACACCTTACTATCGAAAGGCAATTTTGTGTTTAAATTGTCTTAGATATAATCACAAGACTGAGGACTGTCGCAGCGCCAAGCGTTGCCACAGGTGTGGAGAACAACATCAAGACGATGAATTTGACCGATGCCAAAAACAACCGAGTTGCTTATACTGTAAAGCTGAGCATTGTACCACTGATGTCAAGTGTCCGGAACAAATTCGCCAAAATACCATTAAAGCACTTATGGCCAAACATGGACTAACCTTCATAGAAGCGAAGGAAAGGTTCACCTTACCGACTTCCAATAGATTCAATGCACTGCTGGAATTTTCGGATGCCCCGACTCCGCAGGAGAGTTTTTCTCAGACTCTAAAGAAGACAGTTCCACCAAGGAAAGTGGATAAAAAACGACTCCCTCCAGCAACAGTAACCACAAAACCAAATGAAGATCACAACCGTAAGCGAGTTCGAATCAACAGGGAGATAGATCAAACGGGCACAGGATTGAACAACCCGGAGAAGGTAGGAGAAGCAGAACAATGGGTGACAGCATTAAATAAAGGTAAGCGAAAAGAAAATAATACGACAGGAGAACAGTTGGAGATAGTTCAGAAAAAAGTAAGACAGCAGTCGCAGCAGTCTGATCAACAACCCAAAAGCTACCACCTTATTGACATTCAGGAGCACATCATGAGGCTATACACTGCAATCATGAACGATGCTCAGGCCAAAGGCAAGGTCCGGGAGAACATAAAAGAAATTGCGAAACAATTCTTACCTTTTGATATGATCCATAATCCTGAAATTTTAGAAAATCCTATAACAAACACCCAATAATTTCTGCATTATACTATCCTACACGATTTGATACATATTTAAATACAGCATGACTCATAAAAATAAGAGAAGCCGCCTGAAAATTACACAAATATTATTGTATTACTAAAAAGAATCGAAAAGGAACACGCCAAGGAAGTCGCATGATAAGGTTTAAATACGAAAATCTATAAAACTTCATCTAATATCCTACATACTATTGCTGGGCATATGGTCTCGTCACCGGTCCCATTGAAACAAGTCTGCATCAGAGAGATGCAGCAAGAATGAAGAAGAAGAAGAACACTCAACAACATCAAACAAAACCCAACGTCCAATGAAGCAGATACGCGTGATAAAATCATAACTCAGTCAACCCCGTCAACTGATTCGCATT
This sequence comes from Uranotaenia lowii, assembly GCF_029784155.1. Taxonomy (NCBI): domain Eukaryota; kingdom Metazoa; phylum Arthropoda; class Insecta; order Diptera; family Culicidae; genus Uranotaenia; species Uranotaenia lowii. The sequence goes on from NC_073692.1 coordinate 75,427,748, forward strand.
TTTGATTCAATTCTAGGAAATCTCTCGGTCGCAAAAGTCGGTTGCGGCGACTGTTCTTGAATTTGATTTTACCTCTTGAGAGCGCGTCTTGAATGATGTGCCCGAGACGGCCTGGTTGCCGATAGCAGTGACGACGACGACGGCTCGCTTTGAATTAGCACTAATTAAGATTTATCAGAGCCGGACATCGTGATTGTGGCGTAATTTCTCTGCGCGACACATGATTGTGCTCTGAGCGGTTTCAGTCCAGTCAGATTTGTCAGGCATTGTTTTGGTGTTTTTGAAATTATGTATTAAACAAAAAACCGTATTAAAATAATTTTTTATATGATTTTATTTCCAGAATGCAATACCTCAAATGAGCTCGTTGACCGATTACAAAAATCGACGATTAAATTTTGTTTTTGATCCCTACTACCCCATGCAGCGATAATCGGTCGTGATTGTTACAAATCTGTACCCAAACGGCTGGAAATTTCATACTGCTCAACAGATTTGCAATCGCCTTTAAATCTCCTAATCTCAAAGCAATCGAGCTGCTTATCGTTGGCTATTTCGGTATCTTAATCCTTGCTCACAGATTTGTTGCTAAAACGTAAGCATCAAATCGTGGAGATTATCCGAGCTTGAAGTGGTAAATACCACTGAAATAAAATCCTAATACGTACGCACCTCGTTACGCCCGGGTGATATTTGAATCACCCCTTGTTGTGTTCCGATTTCCTAGTCCACTATAAATCTGAATTTGATTCCGCTGAAGAATTGTGCTGCATCGGATATTTAAATTTATGCAACTGATTGCAATAATCTCTGACCCCTTCTCGGTCATTTAATTTCAGCAATTTAACCTATCGCTGGCTGCTCAAAGTGGTCGGGTTTGGGGTAAGGTCCGGAGAAATTTCCTCCGGCAATATGGCCCAACTGTAATCAAATACACTCGCAGCTCTGCCTGTATCATAATTTAATTTGTTGACTTGTGCTTCACCGAAGGTCGGACCCAATTCGTTTCCGCTGCCTAACAGCTGGCTAACTGATGGCCGATGGAAATTGGATTCAACCAATTTACTACAATAATACCGATAAACTAACTTCAAACAGCATTCCACCATCATCGGCATCGATCGAGTTGAGTTGAGCTGAGTTGGGGCCAGAGCAAACACGACAGTTTTATTTTTTCGCTGGAAAAAAGGGGAGCGATAAATTTTGACAATCGTTCGGTGATTAAATCGCATTTACACAATCCCGCCGTATGGACGCGAACGACCCGGCAATAATATTGATAAGGCGCACCACATGTTTTATGGCAATCTGGTTTTTGGGAGTTCCAAGTTTGGATTTGTTACGATTTTAGCGAATTTGTTGCATCAAGGGTGGTCCTGGCTAACATTTGTTGACGAACCAGAAAGCTGGAACCGATCGACTTGTCATCACCGATGTCGATGCCAAAATCCGGCCCATGGAAATCTTCGACTTCACAGTCCATTTGGGAACATTTGGACCACCAGGGTCGATTTTTACCAGCTCTTCCGAACGGTTTGGTGCCGGGAAACACTGAATCGGTGGCGTTGCGTTAAATGGTTGTTCTTTCTAACTAACCGTATAATTGAGCGACAGGAACACTGGAGTACTATAGCTCAGACTGGAGCATGATGTTGTGTCGATATTTTCTTATACAGTACAGGCCATTCGTTACCATTACTTTTTCGATTCCAGATGTTTGAAATGTGAGGCGATTTCCGAGGAGCGAAAATTTTTCAAATGAAGGTGCATATAAAGTTCACGTGAACCTAAAAATTTACTGAATTTAACTAATGGTTGTCAAATAAGGTGTAATTGGTAAATGGTTAAAAATATAAAAAATAATTCAAAAATGATTTTCATGTTGAAAACCATTGAAAATTGGTTTTATTTAATTCCTTCTGATGTTATCTGCAGGATTCCTTTCCGGGATTACCGCTTGTTTGCTTGAAGTGCAAGAATATCGTGCACAAATGTAGTAATTCGAGGTACGGAGTTGAAAAAACAACACGAATTGAAGTGTTAATCGATTTGATTCGCGGTTTTGTACAGAGATAGTATTTACACGAGTTGTAGCTTTCGAGCTTCCATTAGAGACTGATAAAATACACTGTAAAAAGTTTTCTCTACATTTCGGAGATCGGGGGAATACCCATTCTTCCCACACATGTTGAATACTATCCCCAACATTTTTCTGAGCATTGGAGTGGTCTGAAACTCGATTCGGAAATATGGAGAGAAGCAGTTTCGTGTATAATAAAAACTTGTTGAAGACCGGGTCCGGTGGACAAAACTTTGGACCGGAAAGTCATGCGTGCTTACGCCTGTCTCAGTTCAGGATGTGGCCAAAAACTCAACACTTTCTATCGTATCAGAGTTTTAAGAGATAAAAGAAACTGAAGAAGCCGAAGCCGAATTAAAAACATGTCGTCGACGACAAAACCTGTTGCAGGATTGATTACAAAACGCTTCCGGGTGACTAGTATTACACCGTTCGAGAAGGCCAAAGTATTTCACGAGATGGAGACATCAATATTTACCGAAAAAATCGGTAAAATGTCGATGGTTTGGCAAGCCATATATGTGTGTGTGGTATGCTTTCCGAACAGTTTGTGACTTCTGACAGTATGAATACAACTGTTTACATTCAAGAATGCTTGAACCATCGCTTGCTTCCCATGATCTGCAAGTAAGATAACCCAGTACGGTTTTGGCCGGATTTGGCATGTATTCACTATTCAAGAGACTCGATGGCTTTGTACCATTCCAACAACGTCCAGATCGTACCGAATAAGATGCGTCCGCCAAATTGTCCTCAAGCGAGACCGATTGCAACCTTTTGGGGCCATACCATATGGTATTTAAGAAAACATGTGAAGCCTGAAGATTCTATCAAAACTTTGCAAAAGACTGGAAAAAAATTGACCAAAATCATCGTACATCAGTCTGTGATTATGATACGTCTTCGATAAAAAAAATCGTCATTTGCCTACCACTGACTGGATCTAATTTTTTATTGATTCACATTGAAAGAAGACTATAGAGAACATGAAAGTGAGAAAAAACTGTGTTAATACTGTTTATTTTAAATCATGCTTAGACATAATGGGACACCCTATACGACAAATGCTGAAAAACAGAATTCCGTAATTTTTTGCATTCTATAATTTGTTTTGCTTCAGAAAACAAGTAAATATTCAATATTACAATCTTTGATCTTCACAAATGTAACTTCCATCATCAGAAAAAAAAAAATAAACCTGATAAATTTCGATGAGAGTCCGGCTATTATTTCAAAATGACTTAAATGAGGTTTGAAAATGACATTTTCAATATTTCTTAGATCGTTTATTCATTAGAGTGGTCCACGAATAGGGCTATGTTTCGGAATCGAAACCTAGGGACTGATATTAATCCTTGGTCTGCTAATTTTTAGCACATTTTGATAACTCTATGGGATCTCTCAACAAGTCGCAAGGCCTCAAGTTTTCATAGAAATTTGACACAATTTGTTATACCTAAACTGCAAAATTCACTTTTATGGCTCTAGCAAATTTGGGTTTCCTAATCTAGACGTTATTTCATACATTTCCTAAAAAGACCGTTACTAGTTACGACAAAAAGGTCATCAAGGGTACGAAAGAGGTACAGTAAAAATTTTAGCTTTATTATGGTCAGCAAAACATCGTTAGAACTATAAGACTTCATAGAAAGCTTAAGCTCATTATATACATCACCAGAACTCTAATAAAGCTGAAATTGTTCTACAAACGTCATCATGAACAATTTTTTATGATTCGATGAAATCAAAATGCTGTAAAATTTTGGTCCTCATGAAGCTTTCATGTAAATAAAAAAAAAATGCGCGAAAAACATTTTTCAAAATACATAATTTTTATACATGACATAATGACATCGCAAACACAGTGGAATTGATTGAAAATAAGCCTGAAAAGTGAATTCATCAACATGGGGTCATTTTTTGCATTCCGATTTTGCAATAAACATCCCGATTAGGAGAGCATATCAAAATTGTTACACAAGCCCATCTCAACGAGATATTATCAACTTCTTCAGATAAATCTTTGATATCAGAATCTTCGTTTTGGTCGTTTCGAAAAAAAAGATGTTATCTCATTTGATAAAATCATTTGATAAAAGTTTGAGTACAAGTCAGCAGGTAGTCCAACATTGCATACAAGTAAATGTGTATAAGACCAAACACTCTACCAAAGCTTGTATTCAATAGTCATATTTTTGCATATTTGATGGTCCAAATCCTATCTGATTGAGATATAATCTTGATATATAATGCTATCAAAGGGTGATATAATTTAGTTATTCTTGCATGGACTTTTTGATATAATTTAAGGTATTTTAACGTCTTACGAGTATTAAATTATATCTCGATTTGATATGAAAAATTTTAATATCAAAATATCTCATCTTGAAATATTTTTATTTTCCTCTTCTGATAGGAATGCCGTTAGTGAATTCAATGCTTATTTGCATTGTTATGGTCCGATAAATGGCTAATTCGTTTTATGAGAGCCATATAAATAGCAAAATTTTAACGTTTCTTTCGCAAGCCAATCAATTATACGCGTAGGATAAGTTTCTCATTCCTGAGTTGTTAATTATAAGTACAGTAAATAAGTACAGAATTTTTTATAAAATAAATATGTCATATTTGACAATATTTAAATGTTAGGTAATAATTTTTATCATTTTTGTCTATTTTGTTTTTTCCATTTTTGTAATTTTTGTCAGTTTTGTCATTTTTGTCATTTTTGTCATTTTTGTCATTTTTGTCATTTTTGTCATTTTTGTCATTTTTGTCATTTTTGTCATTTTTGTCATTTTTGTCATTTTTGTCATTTTTGTCATTTTTGTCATTTTTGTCATTTTTGTCATTTTTGTCATTTTTGTCATTTTTGTCATTTTTGTCGTTTCTGTCATTTTTGTCATTTTTGTCATTTTTGTCATTTTTGTCATTTTTGTCATATTTGTCATTTTTGTCATTTTTGTCATTTTTGTCATTTTTGTCATTTTTGTCATTTTTGACATTTTTGTCATTTTTGTCATTTTTGTCATTTTTTTCATTTTTGTCATTTTTGTCATTTTTGCCATTTTTGTCATTTTTGTCATTTTTGTCATTTTTGTCATTTTTGTCATTTTTGTCATTTTTGTCATTTTTGTCATTTTTGTCATTTTTGTCATTTTTGTCATTTTTGTCATTTTTGTCATTTTTGTCATTTTTGTCATTTTTGTCATTTTTGTCATTTTTGTCATTTTTGTCATTTTTGTCATTTTTGTCATTTTTGTCATTTTTTTCATTTTTTTTCATTTTTGTCATTTTTGTCATTTTTGTCATTTTTGTCATTTTTGTCATTTTTGTCATTTTTGTCATTTTTGTCATTTTTGTCATTTTTGTCATTTTTGTCATTTTTGTCATTTTTGTCATTTTTGTCATTTTTGTCATTTTTGTCATTTTTGTCATTTTTGTCATTTTTGTCATTTTTGTCATTTTTTTCATTTTTTTCATTTTTGTCATTTTTGTCATTTTTGTCATTTTTGTCATTTTTGTCATTTTTGTCATTTTTGTCATTTTTGTCATTTTTGTCATTTTTGTCATTTTTGTTATTTTTGTCATTTTTGTCATTTTTGTCATTTTTGTCATTTTTGTCATTTTTGTCATTTTTGTCATTTTTGTCATTTTTGTCATTTTTGTCATTTTTGTCATTTTTGTCATTTTTGTCATTTTTGTCATTTTTGTCATTTTTGTCATTTTTGTCATTTTTGTCATTTTTGTCATTTTTGTCATTTTTGTCATTTTTGTCATTTTTGTCATTTTTGTCATTTTTGTCATTTTTGTCATTTTTGTCATTTTTGTCATTTTTGTCATTTTTGTCATTTTTGTCATTTTTGTCATTTTTGTCATTTTTGTCATTTTTGTCATTTTTGTCATTTTTGTCATTTTTGTCATTTTTGTCATTTTTGTCATTTTTGTCATTTTTGTCATTTTTGTCATTTTTGTCATTTTTGTCATTTTTGTCATTTTTGTCATTTTTGTCATTTTTGTCATTTTTGTCATTTTTGTCATTTTTGTCATTTTTGTCATTTTTGTCATTTTTGTCATTTTTGTCATTTTTGTCATTTTTGTCATTTTTGTCATTTTTGTCATTTTTGTCATTTTTGTCATTTTTGTCATTTTTGTCATTTTTGTCATTTTTGTCATTTTTGTCATTTTTGTCATTTTTGTCATTTTTGTCATTTTTGTCATTTTTGTCATTTTTGTCATTTTTGTCATTTTTGTCATTTTTGTCATTTTTGTCATTTTTGTCATTTTTGTCATTTTTGTCATTTTTGTCATTTTTGTCATTTTTGTCATTTTTGTCATTTTTGTCATTTTTGTCATTTTTGTCATTTTTGTCATTTTTGTCATTTTTGTCATTTTTGTCATTTTTGTCATTTTTGTCATTTTTGTCATTTTTGTCATTTTTGTCATTTTTGTCATTTTTGTCATTTTTGTCATTTTTGTCATTTTTGTTATTTTTAACATTTTTTTTTATTTTGGCGGTTGGAAATGACCGGTGGAATGAAACGGTGAAGTTTAGACGAATTCCGTTGTCTGACGCCATCTCAAAATCCAAGATGGCGGCTTTTGCTAAAGTTTAAAAAATGACTGAAAATCGCTTGAAACCCCCACAATATGGATATTGAGTAAATGGCTTAACTAGAAGAAGTAAAATTTCGCTATCGGACGTCATCTTGAAATACAATATTGAGGCTACAACTAAACATTAAAATAATTTAAATCTTTGATCATCACATGAAATTCCCACAGAATGAGTATTGGGTGACATGGCTCAATGAGTTCAAGTCGAATTTCGCTAACAGAAACCATCTTGATATCCAAGGTAGCGGCTTTCGCTGAGCCTTACAAAGCTGTACGTAAATGATTATAAATCGCATGAAACCCCACAATATGGGTATTGGTTAAAGGACAAAATTGGAAGAAGTCAGATTTCGCTATCATACGTCATCTTGAAATCCAAGATGGCGGCTATCACTCTACTTGAAAATACTGTAAATGACTGATAATCGCATAAAACCCTCACAATATGGGTTTTAGTGGAAAGTGATTAACAAGTAAAAGTCGAATTTCGCAATTAGAGAGTGAAGGAAGAGATGAAATTGTTAGACAGGAGGATTGGACTATTCAGGAAAAATTGGAGTGGTTGGCGGTTAGGTTAGAAATGAGAATTAACATATTCTCTCTCAATGAAAAGGTGTGCATTTTCGGTAGCAGCAAGTATCCGATAGAAGTGTCGTTATTTTATAACGGGTTTAATTTTTACAGTTGCGTAAGGGAGAGGGAAGTACAGGCCAATGCTGAGGAGGCAGAGAAGGAAGATAGATTCAAGGGAATAGTTCAAACTATATTGCAATGGAACGCAGACGCAAGGTCTGAAGCATGTTCTAGGAAAATTTACAGTAAAATCATTTCGAATTTAAACCTAACTGTGAAAGAAATAGAAGGAGATGGAAACTGTTTAATACGAGCTGTTTTGGATCAGATATTGGAAGGGGAATATTACCGTGTGGATCACGGGTTGATTAAAATAGTGAGGAACCTTATTGCAGAGTATTTGAGCTCTAATAGGGAAAGATTTGAGCCCTTCTTAGTTGAGAGTCTAGAAGAAGGATTCGAAGCATTTCTAGATTATGTACGAAGGGATGGGACTTGGCTTGGGCATGAGACTATGGTAGCGATATCAGAGTTATTCCAGAAGACTATTGCAGTATACCAAAGCAATGAACAGGTTATTTATGTGGGAGAAAGCGAGCGTAACCTGGAAGTGATTCGACTGCTGTATACAGGAAACGAAACCAAAAACCATTACGATAGCATATTAAAAGTTTCAGAAATGGAAGATCAACACAGTGGCACTGACAGTTTTGTGAAGAAGGTTAGAAATTCCGATAGTCTGCAGCAGCAGAAAGTTGCTCAAGTAGAACACAAATCGAATAGGATGGAAATAGTAGAAGAATCTGAAGATAAACAGGAAAAGGAGTTGCAGATTCGTGAAAATCATGTTAGCAAGGAGGTTATTCGTATAGGGGCCCTTAATGTTCGTGGATGTTGCAAACAAGAAAAAAGAAACATAATTGATGAGGTGTTGTGGGCCTACAGGATAGACATAGCTGCATTGCAAGAAGTCAATACAGTAGGAGAAACTATTGAAACCAAGAACTATATGTGGAAGGTTGCAAAAAAAAACGCAGAACAAATCTAGGGGATTAGCATTTCTGATTAGGAAGGACAGAAAAGTACAATCAAAGGAGATTAAAGTAATATCCTTCGAAGCTATCTGTTCGGAATTTGAAGTAGACGGCAGGCGGCTGATAATAGTTAATGTTCATGGACCGAATAATAAGCCATACAATTTCTTCGCAAAAATAGGAGCAATAGTAGATATTGAAAGATTTAGAGGTAGTATGGTGCTTGTTGGGGACTGGAACGCACAGATAGGCTCCGGAGAAGTTGAAAATTAGGAGAAGTTGTTCATAGGAGATAGGTTAGGGTGCATTCATGCATTTGCACAAGTTGCAGAACATTTCTTCCATAATAGGAATAGATACTTCAGATACGTGGAGATGCAAGAATAAGATGAGTCAAATAGACCATGTGCTGAAACCAGTTGATAGTAATATTCATATTAGATGTATAAAAGGGTATTGGACCAGAATAGAGACTGACCACAAGCTTTTAGTTACAGTTTTAAGGAACAGTAAAGGAACTGAACAGGTAAAGAAAAGGGATGATAAGAAAAAAGTCTTAGAAGCATCTGCCTTGAAATATGATTCTGTAAGAGAAAGTTATCACAAAGAGCTTAATCGTGCAGAAGTAGAAGTAGATATAATGGATCAGGATCTCGATAAAGTATTTGAAGAAGTTACAGGAAAAATGAAGAAAGCAGCAAGGGTGGCGCTAAAATCATCTAGGCCTCCATTAACACCCAGGAGGAAAAGAGCTTTATGAAAATTAAATTCGGCAACAAGGTTAGCTAACAGATTCCCAGATGTACCATTTTATAAAAGTAGAGCAAAAGAAAGGAAAATAGAGTTTTTGGCAGCAGTGAAAGCTTACGAGGAGAAGTCAATAACAAAATTTTTCAAGGATATCAACGATTTTGACGTTAGCGTTAGAGTTAGGAAAACTTATGCTTTCTTGAAGAGGTTTAAAAATAAGAAAAATCATAGGAAAATAAATATGCCAATGAAAACATGGAATGATATTCTAAGAGCAGGAGAAGGGGAACGAGATATAATGACATTGTGTGAGGAAGATACGTGTCCCTTAACTGAACCGCCCAGCAAGGATGAGATGGAAATCATTCTAAAAAATCAATGTAATGGAAAGTCAGCAGGTAGTGCTGGTATAAGAATGGAGTTAATTAAATATGCAAATGAGGAAACTTTAGACGAATTAATGATATTATGGGGAAGAATATGGAAGGAGAATAGGTTTCCGAAAGAAATGTTAAAATCAGTACAGGTACCAATTCCAAAGATAAGGAATCCAAAAATAGCCAACGACTATCGTAGGATAAGCTTGTGTAATGTAGTTTATAAACCGTATGCAAAATGGCTCAAAAAAAGGTTGGGACAATTCACTCAGGAGATAGATCTTTCACAGTCAGCATTCATTGATGGTAGATCGACAGAAGATAATATATTTTTGGCACGCAGGATTACGGAAGAATTTTGGAATAGTGGCAAAACATTGTGGATGGCGGCACTTGATATAAGTAAAGCCTTCGACAATGTGAAGATTAGCGAACTCCAGAGAGTTTTAAAGGAGTTAGAAGTTCCATCGCATTTAGTTAATAGAGTTCTAACTTGTGTAAGGGACGAGAAAACAAGAATTATATGGCAGAATCAATGGTCAGAAGAGGCGATTAGAACGAAAAAGATTAAGCAGGGATGTCCATTATCACCGTTCCTTTTTATATTAATTATGCAGAACGTTTTACGTAAGGTTGAGAATAGGGTAACAGAATTGAAATCAGTTAGGAGAGGAAACGTAGAAGTGCCTCTTATATTAGCTTTTGCAGATGACGTGCTCATTCTTGCAAATAATAGACGTCAGGTATCAAAAATAATGAAAGAAATGGAAGAGCAATTAGTTGGCTAGTGGGGCTAGAAATAAATGTGGATAAAAGTCAGATACTCATAAGAGAACCAGATTATAATTCAGAACAGCCCAAGGTAATCGAGATTAATGGGGATACATATAACGTTAGCAGTTCAATTCGATATCTAGGAGTGAATTTAACGTCAAAATTGAATAGACCAGAAACAGTAAGATTAAGATGTCACAATGCACTGAGGGCAGCTAAAATGATTGTAGAGTTTTGCAAAACGTACAAACCTCCTGGAGATTTGGGAAAGCTGATGTACAATTCAGTCATAGCTCCATCAATGTTATATGGAACAAAGGTTGCCACGCTCACTAAGAGAAATAGATTACAGTTAGCGAGATTCGAGAAGCAGATATTATTAGAAATCTGGAATAATTGCAGGAAAGAACCAGGAACTAAGTTTAATGTAAGGAACATGCTTAAGGGAAAAACCATCAATAGAAGAGTCAGGGCAGGCAGGTTAAAATATTTAGGTCATATACTGAGGAGGGAGAGTGATCATCCCCTCAGATTGGCTAAAGAACTGAAGTTCGGATATAAGAAAAAGGGTAGACCCAGTTTTACATACAATAATGGGATAGAACAGGACATGATAAGATATAATGTAGATCCAGAAGTTTGGTTAGAGTTGGCCAAAGACAGAGGTATTTACCTGCACAAAAGGTGGATCAGATCTATAAAGATAGCGATAGTGAAATTTCAGAAGGAATAGATGAAGAGGAAGAAAAAGATTAGAGAAGGAAGCTTGATCTGTTCTCTCAAAAATGCTCATGTGTATAGTCATAAATTAAATTTCCAAATGATTGCCACTTATCTAGAACTTATACTCTCAACCTTAGCATAATAAAGTGTTAATATTATAAAATTAAATGTTCGTTGAAAATATATTAAACAAAACAAAAAATTGTGTCGTGGTCGTGGTGGATCGTGGTGGCGGGACACTTCTAACTGTGATTCTAGCAAAACTTTATTACTATGAAGTGATATGGGTGTCTAACGATTTTAAGTGTTTTTTATATTCTCAATGAACGTATCCTTTTCAAATTATTGATATTTTACTATTATTACTCATTTTTTGTAAATTTTTAATTTTGTATTTTTATGATGGTTTGTTGTTGATATATTTATTCATACTGGTTTGTATATGTGCATATTGTTTATTATTAAATATTTTATTTCATTACTATATATTCCTTCATATTATTGATTTTTCATTATTTATCATCCTAAGTAAATAATTATATTTCATTTTTTATATTACATGTCATCTATTATATAAAATTCTCTTGTAACGGTGTTTGTAGTACTACTCCTCCGAAATGACCCAACCGATTCAAAGGAAATTATTTTTAGAATATTCTGTGGGCATGCGAATCGGTTTATATCGAATAAAAACAACAAAAAGTCGTATTAATTGTCCGTAATCATTAAATTTGTAATAAATTGAATCAAATTAAAGTCATGGCCTTCAATTTTTTCGAGATTTTCTTTACTTTGGGCGCCGGGCGGGCGGTTTGTTTTTCGTCTCTATGGTCAAGGCGTCGCAAGCAAACGTCGTAGGAGGTTAGTAACTATGGCATAGCATACTGTTTAGTGGGAATATTTGGGCGCGCATTTCTCAACCAAGCATAATTTCGATGCATGTGGTGACCACATGAAGCCTAGATGTGTTTTTCTTCTAGATTCCTAGATCATTTGTACAGCACATATGTAGTAATGAATGACGCCCATATGTGACCCAGATTAATATTTTGCCGATCAAATCAAAACCATTCAAACGATTTGAAAAAATTAAAACTTCAATTCGTGTTATTTCAAGAAGGAATTGCTGTCTAAATAATATGAATTTAGTACTGATACGTATGGAATAATGGGATGACTCTTTGCGGACATTTGAAAAAGAAAAGTGGAAAGACTTGGTTTATATTCCAAAACGCTAGACATATTTTTCAAACATATTTTGGTTACGTAGGTGAGATTTTAGATCCGATTTTTTGTTGACATTTTTTTTGTGATTGATATTCCAGAAGCATAATTTTTTTGATAGCAGAAGCTGAATTTGTTTTTTTTTTTTTTTGATAAGTTTTTGTTATGACCTAAAAGTGTTAAAAATAAAATTAACTCCTGTCATTTCACACGGTGAAACAAGTGGCAATGCGCCTTTAAGTCATGAAACATATTCCAATTTTTCTCTAAAATAGTCAGATAGGGTATCCCGAGTGTTAAATCTGAACGGATATTTAAAATTTTTAAATGTCGAGGTAAATTTACATGAGTATTTCCAGAAAAAAGAATGAACTCATGAAATCATCGTAGCCTTGAAAGATTAGTTCTTTTTTATGTTTTTAATTTTTTAAAACCTGCGTTCCAATTAAATCTTATTGAATCTTGAAAATATCACATAATCTTAAACAGAATCGCAAATCACCTTCAACACTGTTTAGGAAAATTTTAAATCAGAAAACAATGGTTTTAATTGGCAGGTATGTATTTAAGAATAAAAAAGACGATAAAAATGCTTCAATTCGGTTGAATAACAAAAAATTTAATCATATCTTTTCTCCTTTCAAAACCAAATAAAATTTCTTTGAATATTAACCCAATAAATCAAGATTTCTTGATTTAATTAGCATTTTTTGCTAAAAAAAAGGGCGAACATTTTGATTTGATTTTAATGAAAATATGGATATAAATAACCACTGCTTCCAAATGTGAGGAAAGTGAAGCTGCTTGAAAATGGTTTGAAAAAAATCATCTCTAATGTTTTTATTTCTTCAGTTCTAACAAATATACCATCAAAAGCTACTCGGGAGCTAAAAGTGCTGCGCTAGGCAGAATATTGAGCAAACACTCCAAAAATTGTCCCGATATTCAAAATTCTTCTCCCATAAAGTTTCATATGCAATAAATTCCAATAAATGAGAAATTTTTAATTTTGGTTTAAACCTTAAAGTGAACTCGAGCAAAGCGGAGTCAATCAACTAAATTGTATACAATAAATGAAACATAGATATAATCAACATATGTTATTTATGGAACAAGTTATAAAGAGTGGATTTTATTTAGCATGAGGTTTGCCAAGTTTGATGGTAACGTTGAGTGCTGAAAAAATCGAATTTGCAACGGGAAGCTGATACCTGATATCATTCGGCAATATTCAAAGCATCCGAATCAAAGAAATGTAAATGAAAAGGGTTCATGTAAGATGTATGTAAAATTTATTGGAGATATTTTTTGTATAATCAGTTAAATGACCCGTAGAATTGAGTTAAAATTCCTAGATTTGATTCCGATATAATTGAGCAGACCAATTCGAGCAAACGGAAAATATGGATATGTTGAAAAAAACTAGAACATGTTCAAGAAAGAGAGACGATTAACAACTCAAGATTTGATGCTTTTTTTAAGTCAAACAGCAAAAAAAAAAAATTGAAATAGACGCCAAGTTTAAAATGGTAAGACGAAGTTTACCGGGTCTGCTAGTACTACTATATTTATATATTTGATCTTTAAATATTTTACAGAGGGAATGCATCTGGTGATAACCCAAGGAAACCTTGCAAGCGGAGTGGTAGCCAACCATTGTAGGTTTCTGAGGGTTGGATGTCTTCCTTCGACGAACCATCGGCCGTGGAAGCCTTCGGGCCAACCACACAGACATAGACAGGTCCTTGCTACCGATGGGGGAACCATACATACATACATACATACATACAAGTAAAAGTCGAATTTCGCTATCTGACGCTATCTTGAAATCGAAGATGGCGGCTTCCGCTGAACGTTAAAATGTTGTTTATCTCTAAAAATAGAATGAAACTCCCACAATATTATTATTGGTTAAAGGCTAAACCAGTAGAAGGTGAATTCCTTTTTGAGACGCCATCTTAAAAAAATTCTGGCAATAACATTACTGTAATTATTTCACGTTGAAAAATCGGTCCGAAGTAAAACACTTTTGACTTTTAAGCATTGGAAGTATTTTGAGAAGCTACAAATGTTCCACAATAAACCGTTAAATTTTTTACATTTAATTTTTTTATGTTCATTTATTGTTAATCTAAATTACATATTTAATTAGTATCAATAATTAACACAAGCACCCAGTATTCCAGGGGGACACCCGGGGGGAAGATGGTACCCATATCGAAATATTGTTTAATCAGTTCTCGAGCCTTAATAAAATGATCAAACTGTAACTATCTCGAATCCATCCACAATCACGCTAACGGATTGAAAAAGCCAATCGTGACTTTCAAGTGTGCCATCACCTTAATGCCTGGTACAATAAATCATTGCTTATCGGGTGCGCCCGTTCGTTCGAATCGTTTAAACTTTGCTAAGCGCTAGTTCAGCCACTCTGAAGCTCAACCAACTGTTTGGTGTTTGGGTTCGGTTTGGTTTTGGGCCTCAACTACCTACATTTATTGGGTTTGAATCCGTCGTTGCTGGGCCTCGTCACTAGACTTCGGTTATCGAATTGTCAATATTGGCTCAATTTATTGCACTTTGGGCTGAATACTCTGTTGCGGATGTTGTTGATTTTCTGCAGATTAGCACGGAAAGAATGTAGGTATGTATGTATATCGAAAGCAGTTGTTAACGAACGGATATTACCACGAAATATTTGGAACTGTAGCTGTTGTGGATAAACAAAATTTGGAGTGATTTTTGGTGAGAGGTGAGAAATCAAGTTCAATGTGTTCTGTTGTTAACATCTAAACATCAGAGTACTACCCATCTATAGATACCTCACAATACTTCCCATTAGATCGAATCCCATCAGATGGTTAACTCAATCAAAGTTTCTCTAAACGATTCAAATCAACTTAAATGGCAAATCAAACATTTCCTCAAATCAATCAACGATTCCGTTGAATCAATTGACCTGGACCCGGGACTTGACTGGTGGTCGCCAGTAGCACTTTGAATGGACAAATCGATCTTAGTATTTAAGGCTAATCGAGCGAACATCCGAAGCGTTCGTTGAACTCCAACGATAAATCCATGCTAATAGGTCTTAATTCGATACCGTTTTGCGGACCAAGAACGGCGACTTGGAGAAGTGAAGATAGGAGTTCAGAGGTTTTTTCTTCATTTTATAAAGCATCCACGAAGGTGGTCCTCGTAGAACGAAAGCGGAGCTGAATGTTTCTTTCCGCAGACCGAAAGCTATGAAATATTAATTGAAAGATGGACTACAATGACCGTAGTGAAGACGACGATGGCACGTTTCTGATTTTGTCTGGTCTCTGTTCTAACCAGTGTCCGATCTTACCTTCGGAGGGACCGAAAAATTGTTTCTCAGGGGCTCTTCAAGTTGATTTTTTTGATAAGCTGTCTTTGAACATTGAACTGAGTCGATTTGTAGTTACTTTCGAAATCCTTCGGGGTTGGGGTCTTAAAAATTTTGTTTTGGTTCCAATACTCATACAAAATTTTTGTACAACTTTAAAGTAATGTTTGCATTTAGAATAATTTTTTTATTTTTCTTCTGAAAAAACATGATTTATATTTCTTCTGTAGGTCCGACCTTCTACATTTTCTTGAGCACTTTAATAAATTGTTTTTGATGTGAGGAGATCCCTTCCTTAAATCCGGCTCTGGTTCTAACTCAAGCATACTCGTTCGAGGTAAAACTTACGATGAAAATTATTGATTTCACAACCACAGTTCGTGATTCTTTGTAGGGCAACATTCGCCACATGACCTCTGATTGAATGTTTGTCAACTTTTGGTTTCAATTAAGTAAGAGACATTGGTCCCCATTTTCCAGAGAACACTAACCCTCATAAATAGCTATCGATGGGATTTGGTTCACAGTCAAAGGCTTTGCGTGATATAGACCATCAACAGACCAAGGCACGTGGCCAAACGGCAGCGATCACGAAAAATGGCTCCTCACATGCAGGTATGAATCAGCTCATTGCTAGGAATGTGGTTGACCTTTCACGGCACCATATGTTGCGTTACGAAAGGCCCTTATAGCGGGTCGATTGAATGGGACCCAATAATCGATCTTATTTGTAACAATGTGAATTAAACTTTTAATCGGGGCAAAGTCGGCGTGAATCAAGTAGGTACCTCCTTTATTCGGTCAAACTCCCGCATGTGGTCCGGAACGACTGATTAGATTGCAATTGCAGCACATGTGGTGACATGGGATTGACCGGTGACTGTGAAGTCTAGCGGAGGAACAAATCAATTGAGATATCCTATTCCAGTTCGAGGGATCCTTCTTGCCACCGTCTAAGTGAGCAGCAAACATCTCCGGAGGATGCCGGCTTTCAAGGGGAAATTGAAAAAAATGTACTGTAAATAATCAAAATAAACCTCTCCCCTCGTAGATTATCGTCATTATTTATTTATTGTTATTGTAGCGTTCATGTGCTGCGCGGAATAGGGAAAACTTCTAGGTTGTGTAACGAACGATGCCAGTACCCACTTGTCGTTGATCGCTTTTGCTGCTGTCAGGCAGCCAGAAGAGAGCGAAAAAAAATCTTCTAGGGGGAAACGGTCTATTTCGGCAGAAACTGGAAGGAATAAAAATTATAGCACATCATCAGGTTTTATCCTTGGCTGATGACGATGCAGGGATGAATTTGTAAAAAAGATATAAAAAAAATGACAAAAATGACAAAAATGAGAAAAAATGACAAAAATGACAAAAATGACAAAAAATGACAAAAAATGAGAAAAATTACAAAGATGACAAAAATGACAAAAATGGCAAAAATGGCAAAAATGACAAAAATGACAAAAATGACAAAAATGACAAAAATGAAAAAAATGAAAAAAATGACAAAAATGACAAAAATGACAAAAATGACAAAAATGACAAAAATGACAAAAATGACAAAAATGACAAAAATGACAAAAATGACAAAAATGACAAAAATGACAAAAATGACAAAAATGACAAAAATGACAAAAATGACAAAAATGACAGAAATGACAAAAATGACAAAAATGACAAAAATGACAAAAATGACAAAAATGACAAAAATGACAGAAATGACAAAAATGACAAAAATGACAAAAATGACAAAAATGACAAAAATGACAAAAATGACAAAAATGACAAAAATGACAAAAATGACAAAAATGACAAAAATGACGAAAATGACAAAAATGACAAAAATGACAAAAATGACAAAAATGACAAAAATGACAAAAATGACAAAATTGACAAAAATGACAAAAATGACAAAAATGACAAAAATGACAAAAATGACAAAAATGACAAAAATGACAAAAATGACAAAAATGACAAAAAATGAGAAAAATGACAAAAAATGAGAAAAATTACAAAGATGACAAAGATGACAAAAATGGCAAAAATGACAAAAATGACAAAAATGACAAAAATGACAAAAATGACAAAAATGACAAAAATGACAAAAATGACAAAAATGACAAAAATGACAAAAATGACAAAAATGACAAAAATGACAAAAATGACAAAAATGACAAAAATGACAAAAATGACAAAAATAACAAAAATGACAAAAATGACAAAAATGACAAAAATGACAAAAATGACAAAAAAGACAAAAATGACAAAAATGACAAAAATGACAAAAATGACAAAAATGACAAAAATGACAAAAATGACAAAAATGACAAAAATGACAAAAATGACAAAAATGACAAAAATGACAAAAATGACAAAAATGACAAAAATGACAAAAATGACAAAAATGACAAAAATGACAAAAATGACAAAAATGACAAAAATGACAAAAATGACAAAAATGACAAAAATGACAAAAATGACAAAAATGACAAAAATGACAAAAATGACAAAAATGACAAAAATGACAAAAATGACAAAAATTCCAAAAATTCCAAAAATTACAAAAATGACAAAAATGACAAAAATGACAAAAATGACAAAAATGACAAAAAATGACAAAAATGACAAAAAATGACAAAAATGACAAAAATGACAAAAATGACAAAAATGACAAAAATGACAAAAATGACAAAAATGACAAAAATGACAAAAATGACAAAAATGACAAAAATGACAAAAATGACAAAAATGACAAAAATGACAAAAATGACAAAAATGACAAAAATGACAAAAATGACAAAAATGACAAAAATGACAAAAATTACAAAAATGACAAAAATGACAAAAATGACAAAAATGACAAAAATGACAAAAATGACAAAAATGATAAAAATGACAAAAATGACAAAAATGACAAAAATGACAAAAATGACAAAAATGACAAAAATGACAAAAATGACAAAAATGACAAAAATGACAAAAATGACAAAAATGACAAAAATGACAAAAATGACAAAAATGACAAAAATGGCAAAAATGACAAAAATGACAAAAATGACAAAAATGACAAAATGACAAAATGACAAAAATGACAAAAATGACAAAAATGACAAAAATGACAAAAATGACAAAAATGACAAAAATGACAAAAATGTCAAAAATGACAAAAATGACAAAAATGACAAAATGACAAAAATGACAAAAATGACAAAAATGACAAAAATGACAAAAATGACAAAAATGACAAAAATGACAAAAATGACAAAAATGACAAAAATGACAAAAATGACAAAAATGACAAAAATGACAAAAATGACAAAAATGACAAAAATGACAAAAATTTCAAAATTACAAAATTACAAAAACTACAAAATTTACAAATATGACAAAAATGACAAAAATGACAAAAATGACAAAAATGACAAAAATGACAAAAATTTCAAAATTACAAAATTACAAAATTACAAAAACTACAAAATTTACAAAAATGACAAAAATGACAAAAATGACAAAAATTACACAAAAATACAATAATTACAAAAATGACAAAAATAACAAAACTGACTGAACAGACAAAAATGACAAAAAATACAAAAATAACAAAACTTACTGAACAGACAAAAAAAAATAAACAAAAATTATTAAAATCACAAATATTACAAATAATACAAAAATTACAAGTATAACTAAAATGAGACAAAATTTTTTGTTGTTTGTATCTTCTTTTTCCGGCGAGAATTGAAAAGAATTTACTTGCAGTTGGTCTAAACATTCGAGCTTCTTTTGGTATTTCGCTTCTGGACCCAACAATTGTATGTATTCATTTTATTTTTGTTTTCCTTTACCTGAATTAATAGTTCTTTGTAACTGATGGGCTACGTTTAAGTTTATAAATAACGAATTACAAATGATTTTTTTTATTATTTTCCATTTTAGAAGATCTAAGGTTGACTGAGGAGGAGCGAAACGCTAAAAGTAGCTCGATACTTTTGGCCCAACTGGCAAGTAATTTCGATCAAACTCTCGCCAAAATAAGTCGATGAAACAACAAACAATTCATCGTAACGATTAACCAGTTTATCAAATGAGACAAAAATTAGACAAAAATGAAACAAAAATTAGACAACAATAAAACCAAAATGCGTCAACAATGAGACAACAATGATATAAAAACGAGAAAAAAATATAAAAAAATGAGTCAAAAATATGACAAAAATGAGACTGAACCAAAGCAATCGAAAGATTCCATTCAATTGAACCACGGTACCGTGGGAATCTTCCGATTGCTTTGATTCAGTATGATTATTTAACCAAGTTGGCTGATATTTGAGGGAAAAATTTAACAAAAATGTGACAAAAAAGAGAGAAACATAAAAAGAAAATAGAACAAAATGGGACGAAAATGTGAAAAAAATGAGACAAAAATAAATTGAAAATGAGACAAGAATAAAACAAAAAAAAGTCAAAAATAAGATTAGAAATGAGACAGAAATAGAAAGAATATTTTTAATAGTAGCAAAAATGAGACATAAATGAAAAATAATGAGTCAGAAATGAGACAAAAATGAGACCAAATCGAGACAAAAATGAAACACAAATAAGACAAAAATTAGTCAAAAATAAATCATAACTGAGACAAAAATTAGACCAAAATGAGTCAAAAATGAGAACAAAACGGACAAAAATGAGACAGAAATCAGACAAAAGTTAAACGAATATGAGATGAAAATGAGAAAAAAGTTGAGACAAAAATGATACAAAAATGAGACAAAAATGAAACCAAAATAAGACCAAAATGAGACAAAAATGACAAAAATTAGACAAAAGGTATACGAAAATTACACTTAAATAAAACAAAAATGAGACAAGAATGACACAAGAATGAGACAAGAATGAGACGAGAATGAGACAAGACAAAAAATTCTAAAAAATGACACAGAAATGAGACAAACATAAGAAAAAAAAAAGACGAAAATGAAACAAAAAATAAGACACAATGAGACAAAAATGAGACTTATATGAGACAAAAGTGAAACAAAACTTAGACAAAACTCAGCCATTAAATAGACAAAAATAGAAAAACCATTAAAAATGAGACAAAATTGAAACAAGAATAAATAAAAAAAGGGACAGTAATGAGAAAAAAATGAGACAAAATTGAGGTAAAATCAGACAATAATTAGACAAATTTAAGACATATAAGAAACAAAAATAAGATAAATATGAGACAAAAATAAGATAAATATGAGACAAAAAATAAGAAAAAATTGATGTGAGACAAAAATGGGACAGAAATGAGACAAAAACAAGACAAAAATGAACCAAAAATGGCAAAAATGAAATAAAAAATGATACAGAAATAAGACAAAATGAGGCAAAAATGAGACAAAAAATAAAATCATGTATAAAATTTAGGTTTGATAACGTGGGTTCAAAACGAAAAGCTGATTCTTTGGATTCAAAATTTCAATCACTACATTTTGGGATCAAAGCAATAAATTCAATTTATATCATTGCCCGTGCTTTGGGAGGTATTAATAGACTACATTTCATTTCACTTCCAGCTGAAATAAGAAATATCAGAATACATGGATATAAACTTAAAAGTTAAACTATCTTACGTGATTTTTATTCCTCGAAATTTTCTTCTTGATACGTTTACAGGAATATTTTGAAATATTGGATTTTCTGTCCTTGGATAGTGTCGTCGTAAAAGTATGTTTACACAGGTCAAAATCACAGAAGAAGCTTCCAGACATTCGATTTGGTACATCCGAATTCGTTTGAAGCTACCACATTTGGACATTCCAAGGGATTTTTTGTTTCAAGTAGGACTGCGGCCCAAGAATATTCAAGAGGATCGGTAAAAATATGTTGAAATATATGTATGTGGAAATATGTTGAAAAAAAGGTTTCAAAAACTTGTTGATATATATAAAAAATCAAACCTTCCTTCTTTTCGAACTTTTTTAAAAAAAATCAGCTTTTTGTACATTCTCGGAAAGATTTAGGTCTAGAAACCAAAAAAATGCGTTCAATTTAATTCACAAAATTAGACTTGACTTTTTATTATCTTTAAACTGAGTTTTGAGTTCAACTTCTTGACCGTGCAGCTACACAAAGAAAAATTCGCCGCACCCCATTTCTCGTTCGTAAAATTTCGTTCATAGGACCTGCGAACTGACACCACAAAAAGGATTTACGTCATCGTGAATCGACCCATACCAGGATGAGTACAGCTACGGGTGTGTTAGGATACCAAAACATGGAATCACCATCTTGTGACAGGTAATCGTAATGTTTACCAGCGAAGGCTGGTAGGCGAACATAAGGCTGTCAAAATTTAGCGCTCCTTCTCCACCCTTCTACAACTGAGAGACTTTTGATACCCCTTGCCTACTTTTTCTCAAACTGCTTACACCCGTTGCTGTACTCATTCTGACCCATACTTCGCGAGGCACCAGCAATGCTGTCAATTGAATTTTTTTTTTTTCCAATGCCAAAAGACATGCCCCAATCCAAATCCTATTTTTTTTTCTCAATAAGATACGAAGTTATGGTCTTCAACAAATTTCCTATAGAGAATTTATAAATTGGCACAAAAACCATAAGCAGGCTCGCTTCCACAGAAGGAATAAAAATGATGTTGATTTTTCAGCACAAAATATTAAATTTTCTCATACAAACCTAAAAGTTCAAATTTACTCGTGTAAACGCAACTTAAAAGATTTACAAAAAAATATGAATGAGTTTTAAACCAAATCAAAGCTTTTTAGATTCCAAGGTTTGAAAAATTAAAAAAAATGACCCCAAATCCACTCAGTCTATTGGGCATGATATTAGCAGAACCCAGTTTCATAAGTTCAATAGTTTTCTGATCAAACGAATTTTTTTTTCTTCAAACACTCGCGTTTGTGTTTGCTTCACTTTTATCTTAGTATTTTATAGGCTTTTTCGTTTATGTTCAGTTTTGCACCAGATCACAACTATTAGTTCACTTTTTTCTGTTATCGTGTTTGTCTTTTGAATCAGTTTTGACCTGGGAGTGCACCAAATAGTGGAAATTTCCTGTTTTTATAGCCTCCCCCAATACAACCGAGAATTTTGTCAGGCTGTGCTTCCCGATGTAAATAAATTGTATGGTAAGTTTTAATTGTATCATATCAAATTGTATGATTATGTTACACGATTCCTAACAAATCTTTCTAATATATATTCATGATTTTAATGACATTATAAATTTTTCACAACGATTCTTTCATCATTTAACTTTACATTGGCATCGTGTGCGATCTATATAAAATTTAGTAGCATATTATGCCTGCAACAATGCAGATCAATTTTGTCGTGACTGTAACCCTGGAACATTTAAACTGCAATTTTTCTCTCCCTGCTATGCTTGTCATCTCTCTACAACATAGGGACACAGGATTGCATACATAGCCCAACTTCTGCAAGTATGCTTTACTCCTATGTTGAGCTATGGTAAAAGCACCTATGCCGATTGAAGAATATGTTAAACAAAATCGAGAATATGTCAATTGATAATAACCAATTTTGATTTAAAATATTCGAATAACTTTTCAGTTCTCTCGATTTTGATTCAAAATGTAAAGTTCACTCATAGAAAACTACTTCAGCTTTCATCAGTCAGACCAAGAGTATGCTTCTTTACCCTAACCGTAAAATGGCAAATAGAAGAAAAAAATCCTACTGCGTTCGAGGGTTAATGTTTCGGGATTACCAAGCTCATTTGTCTCTCCTTTTGGGGGTTCTGGTTTTTGTTTCCATTCATCTCCGTTTTGTGCTAGGACTTGATGTGTCGTCTCCTTTAAAGCTACATACATCGACCGGAGGGTGGAAAAAGGCAATCTGGAACCGGGAAGCCGGATTCACCGGTAGCTTTGTGGGCAATGCGCTGTGAGAGGGCGAAAAAGAGAGATTGGCATTGCTGTCTGACGACCACGACGAGGGTGACGTTTTGTTCGGAGGGATGAATCTGCAAAAACTGATGCTTAGGATGCTTAGGGAAAAGTTGTTTTTAATAGGTATTTATTTAGCTGAAGATGCACCTGTTAATAGAGGGCATGATTTCGGGAATTTGTTTCGTTTCGCTTTGGAAAGGGGGTTTTTTTATATTATGATTGCAGTTCTTTTCAGTTCGGAATTTAGTGTTTTGGAGTGAAGATATTCATGTTTTAGATCCAGTTGTCCACCAATGAGTAAGAAGATTTTTATCAACAGTTGTATTACAATAAGTAGTAAATACTTTTTGTTGATAACGTTTAAACTCTACCTCTAGTAAATATAAGTTCTCTCTTGTAGTAATACCGAATTTTGAAATCAAATGAATAACAGTAGCAAGTAGAGTTTCAGTTAAACTGTATAAAGTTTTGCAAAAAAATAACTCAACAACATTCCTGTTCCTTCTATCAAACCCTCATACGATTCGAAACGCGCTAATCCACTGTAAACAGAACATCTGTTTTTGGAAATAGAGCGTCACAGAAAACATTGTAACCCCGATTCTGCTCCGAGAGAGGTGATTTACCGAATTCGGCACGGTGTGCCTTTCGGTGACAAAAGGGTGTTCTGATTTGAATCCTCGAGCTGCGCTGTTCGTTCAGGGCAGAAAAAGGGCGATAATGTACCGTGAAAATTACTTCGGGAAACGGGCGCAAAATGCTGGGGCGTAACCTTACCGATTCGCTTGCAGGCGACGACAGTTGTTAGTTTTCGCGCGTAGGCGCTACTAATCGATGATAAATGTTGTGTGATGTTAAATAAATAAACTCTTTTTTTTCCTTTACGGTCGCCTTGTGGCAATCATTGCAGATGACATCAAATTCGGGATCAACCGGTTGGTCAAGAACGAATCGGAGGACGAGGACAATAACAATGTATACCATCAGCAGAACCACGTGGCCAATGCCTGCTCCAATGGGTACGATTCCAGTAGTTTAAGCGTGCGATCCCGGTCCCGAAGTAGATCTAGATCGAGGGATCGCTCGACTAGGTCCCGCTCTTCGTCGATAGAACTGGAAGTCGATTCACCTCCACCACCTCGAATACACCTTTCGCCGACGACGGACATCATCCCGCATATGCCTAAGAACTCGGAAGCATTTTCTGTGTCTGCACTGCTGAAACGAGAAGATGAACCAAAGTCTAAGTCGCCTTTATCGAACAGTTCGTTCGACAGTGTGAGGTAGTCTTTCAAAAAAAAGTAACTTTTATTCAAGTTTCTCAACAGATTTTTAATAACTTAACAGGCCTAACTACAGTCAGTTCTATGAGCAGACCATCCTAAACCGGCCCCTGTTTCACCCGTTTCCGTTTTTTGCGATGCTTCAGCAGCAGGGTCATCAACTTAATCCCGCACTCACTAAGTAAGCTTTCAACAAAGATCCGTACTGTGATATAAACTAATCGACCAATTTCAGTCTCTCCCGCAACTATCATCCGTCGACGCCTGAGGATATCCTGAGGTTAAGGCATTTCATGGCTCAGAATGCGGTGGCGGCCGGGGCTGCCGTTGCCCAAAATGGACCCGGGGGACCCCATCTGGACTTCGGTCATCCGCATCATCCGCACCATCTCCTCATGCGACCTGGTACGCTCATTTAGTTTTTTTAATTGTACAATTTTCTCTGGCTATTTTTACTCCAAGTGTTATTGAATTGAATTTTAAAAATGGTTTTCGATTTTTATCTTTCTTTTGTACTAGAAGTGCACGCCCGGAGGGCACACAACGGAAAGCGCCCCTACGCCTGTGAGCTGTGTAACAAGACGTTCGGTCATGAAATAAGTTTAAGTCAACATAGGTGAGTATTATTGCTTTATCTTAAGATAGTTTTTCTAGTGTTTTTTTTAAACATTGGCCAATCTGGATTAAATTAGGTATATTTGATGATTTTTTTAAAACAAAATTTGCCTGTATCTCAAGTGGCGGTAAGAAGCGCATAAAGCATGGATCATCTTAAATCTGGACACACTGTTTATTATACCATAGCGCTCCTAGAATGTTTTGATAGTACTTTGTATTGGAATATTTCATCAATCAGTGCTGAAAAATTCATTACGATTTGTTTCGTTTCAAAAAAGTTACACGTGATGGAATCCGCCAGACGAAAATTAATATTGGACATCCACGTCAAAACCCGACTTGGTCGGGTTCAAAAATCGTTAAAACGTTAAAAATGGTCATATCGACCGTGTGCAGCGTTCTCAAACGTTTCCGTGAGATGCATACTATCGATCGGCAGGTTCATACTAAGCATCATAGTGGAACTAAGGATTTTGGCATTTGAAGGTTTTGAGAACGATCAAGGCAAACCCAGGGCAGTCGGACTATGACATCGCCAAGAAATTCAATGCCGACCGGATACGGCGAAGGAATACGATCTGCGTGAAGGAAAACGATCTTAGCGGGCCAGTTAACAACCAATCCAGACATTTAAGCTGAATGTAGTAGCCTAAGGACGTGCCTGGAAGTTATACAACAAGGTTCTAACGAAGTACGACGGGATGCATCCTCATGGATGACAAAACGTACGTGAAGATGGATTTTGGCTAGCTTCCTGAAGCAGAAGAAGAAGAAGAATGGTAGGATGACTCAGGACGCAATAGAGATGAAGAGATAGTGGAACAAAACGGCCGCTGAGATTAGCGAACAGGTGGTCCAAACTATGATGAGTGGTAGTCGAAGAAAAGTTCGAAATTTCATCAAAACCACATCGGAATAATTTATTTGTTATTTTTCCTTTGAAGTGCAATAAAAAAAGTTACATTTTGAGTGCAAAACATTGTTATTTCGTTAACATAGCTCCGAGGTAGACCCTTTTTAATGCATCCAGATTTAAGATGGTCCATGCTTGAAAACAGTCTACAAAACATAATATTTGAAAACAGTTTCATTTTCAGCATGTTCAGTAATTTTACGATTTTAACTAGTGTAATACTTATGAACATGCTTGGCATCGCTCCTCAGATTTGCCCGTTCAGAGTAAGAGCGTGTATTTTTTTCGCTGTGCTCTTCCTAAACGGAGAATCTTTAACAAATTCTCCGTTACCTCCAGAGCAACCAAGCGTCCACCCAAGTGTGGGCAAGAGAAGCAAGCAAACTGATGAAGTGCGTTCTCGGTGCAGATGAATTCGTTCGCACTCGGGCGAAAGAGAAGCTTTACAGAAAACTCGGTTTGTCTTCATCGGTTGCGTCTGGATCGAAGTTTGGAAGTGCGTCAGAATTTACAATGCAGAACATAAATCTAACGGAACTTAATTAATAACGCCAAAGGTAGTTAAGATAGAATGCTGATGTTTTCGACAACATTGCTCTGTATAATACAGCGCATATTTTGATATGAAATATAAAGTTAAGAAGTCCACCAATAGCGAGATATAAATCATAACTTTCTTGTTAAGCATTTTAGAGCTTAAGTTTCTTCTACAAAGTTATTTATCTCAATAAAATACACAACTTTGCTTAACATATCAAAGTTCTACAATCTTAACCCAAGGAGATACGGTTAAATTAAAAAAAATACTTGAAAAATGCTCTACAAAAAGTTATTGTTATTATCGCGCTATTTTTGAATCTCTCGCCTTTAAATATATCAAAATATGAGAATGAACCACTTTGCCCAAAACACCTATTTTTTCATTCCTGAGCGAGTTTCTCTAGATTGATGTTCTGCACCAGGATAAATGATTAGCTACGAAAGCTTTCTTCGGTCAAAAAATATCGAAAGCGTAGCGGATAAGGAAGATAAATCCTAAATTTTACGATTTATGAAAGTTTTGAAGTTTTATTACTAAAATTTGTCTCAGATCCCTGCGTAATGTTCACGGTTTGTTTAAAAGACAAAGATTTTTGGATAATTTTAGTTAATGTTACTTTTCGAATTGCTGCTTTGGTAAATTAATGCTACCCAAGTACGATATTAAAAGTACATAAACCTAAGTATACGGCAATTTGCGGACGCCCGGATATTGTGAAAAAACTACTTGGGTTCTGCCCAGTTTATCCACATTATTTGGAAAATGAAACAAGAAAATCGAATTCAGTTTAAAATTGTTTGTCAAAAATTGGATTTGTGAAAGTTTGTTTCATCAAAAATCAAACCAAAACTTTCCTTCGTATGCTTTAAACATAAATTTGACACTGCTGATGTGTTGCGACAAAAAATGTAAGTCGTTTTTCTTCACTAGATGAATGTCTGGAATTTCCTCAGATTTGGCCGTACATTGCTCGGTTTATGGAATGGAGAATTTCAGATTATTCACTCGGTTTTCACCATGTTTTTCAAACAATTTGCCAGGTAGTGCCCGGCCCGGCTACGTACAAAAATAGTTCATACATAAACCTACATTGGACCTCTTCAACTGATGCACTGTTCCGCACTGCATAACGGCTTTTAGAAGAAAACATTCCTGCAATGTGAAATCTTTCTGGCTTGATACACTGAGCCACACAGCAGCGTCGCTAGAGCACAATTTTCTAGCCAGCTCCTTCTCTTTTCTTTAGAGCGAGCGACGTCCACCCGACCGTCAGAGCAACCGCAATCGGGCGCACTCGGCAAAAAGATAAGTGAACGTTAATCGGCTGAGCAGTGCACTCGGAAACCGAAATGATAAAAGTGTAATTCGTTCTCTGCTCTGTTCTGTTTGCGAGGTGTTGGACAAGCATGCTTATGAAGCCAATAAATCATTTAATGGTACATTTATTTTATGAAAAATCTGGTATGTAATATATGTAAGAGGTTAGTTGTCCTACTTTTGACCCTTCAAGCGATGGTATATATAAACCCATGATTTTCTCATACATGGACGGGTGTTACGAGGTTTTCAGAAAAACCTATTCGTAGTTAATGGTCTAATCTGCAAGCTTTTTATCCTTGGTTTTGCCGATTTTAAAAGATTTTAAGAAATAAGGATGATCAAAATTTCCTACTTTGAACCTACTGTTCCTGCTTTGGTACTGGACTAGTACCCTTTATTGGACCTTGATTTAAAATGCCAGTAAATGGTTAGTTTTCTCAAAAAAAAAAAATCATCAAAATATTTCATTTAAAAAAAACTATCATGAACTTATACTATGGATTTTCAAAGATTCAAATGAACACTTTAATTTCTGTTATGAATATTTAAAACTTTTTTCCTCATCAGCACATTTGTTAGCAGCACATAGTTAGAAGGTTTTTTGAGCTTTGTTGTAGCTTATTTACCTCAAGCTGCCATTTTTTTAATGCTTAAAATAGGTTCTTGATTATGTCCTTATCAAAATTTGAACCTTAACACGTTCGTCGCCAAGCGCCACCCACTCAAAAAAAATCCATCTTTGAAAAGCCAAAACATAAATAGTAAATATCGTTTCAGTTCAAAATTCCGGCTAGAGTACAGAGAAGAGTATGGTTATAATCCGGGATAATTTTGAAAATGTTTCTCCAAATCGTTTTTTTTTCTAGCTTAGAAGTATTTTGGGCCACCCAAACTTGGTGACGAACGTGTTGATTGATAGGTTAGTATTTGAAGAAAATGATGTCAGATCTAAAAATGGTAGATCATAGTCGAAAGTGTCCTATTTTTGGACACTTAACCTGTTTTCCAGGTTTAGGAAAAACAGGTAGTCTAGTCCATATTCTTCTCAACAATGATAACTTTCCTTTAAATTTAGGCTTGGTCTGTAGATATTTAAATTTTTATAACCTTCCAAAGCCGTTCGCAAAATATCCGTTTCGGGTAGATTTGAGTTGTGGTTTGATTTCGTTCTCCTGGCTGTAAATGTTAACCGATTTTGATGATATTACATTCATTGTGTAGGTAATTTATTCTAATTACTCAACATTTTAAAATAAAGTTGATAAGTATTACCAGGTGTCCTACGGAACTGGTTCAGAAAGTAAAAATTTCGAAAAATCAATTTTTTTTAAATACTCATAAATTCTGACAGCTTCTCTGTATTTAAGTGTTTCACTGATGATTGAAAATATCATGATTTCATCTATTCAACAATGTATAGATATGTTGAAGTCCAATGAAAGTTTTTAAATCTTAAACGACACCCAACTTTGGCTTTGCTTAGCTGTTTTTCACTTTTCAAGGAACCGATTTTCAAAACTCAAATTTTATTTTTTTTTGTCGTTGATTTGATCATTATTTTCATAGAACATACTTGGTCTGTTGAAATTCCCAGTTCTTCCCAGTTGAAATGTCCGCCTCGGGTCATATTGACCCGAACAGCTTTGGAGGGTTAAAGCCTTTTTTTTGATTGTTTGGAGTTGAGAATACAAAATCCTATATTTTATTTTTTTGTTTAAGTTGCCGTTCAAGTTTGTTCCATTGAAGTCTTGGAAAATATCTAATTACATCAAAAGATTCTTCGATTTTGACCATTCGATTTCTGAATATAACAAAATTTTTGCCGCTGACTTGAAAATTTTACTTTTTCCAACTTTTTTGGGGATTTGAACCACTGTGCGGTGCAAATGCGGCTTTTACAGTTTGCCAGATGATTTTTTTTTAATCGAAGGAAATTGGAAGGTATCAGTGAATTGAGTTTGTGAATACTCGGCTATTTAAAAATACAACATCGCTCAGTGGGGCAACGTACCCAAGTCTTGATTCGAAGGCCTGTGATCAGCGTCTCCAATTTTCACTGCCAGAACACAAAAATTTTTCAAATGAAAGGCCAAAGCTTACTACTGTACTTTTGTTTACGATACTTTCAATTGAAATTCTATGCACACATTTCACGCGCAAGTGATTTTTATACGTTAGAGCAAATTCACTGGTGTTGGGAAAAAATGGTAGAAATTTTGAAATTTTGAAAATTTTACCATGCAAAAATGTTATCAAGATCTTTGAGCGTTGTGTTTTTTTACATCACTGTTCCTATTTCAGCCGTATGTGATAGAAATATTGCTATTTTTGGATCACAGCATGCGAAACTACAACAGGTGTTGTTTAAAGACTTGAAGGCCACAGATCTTGAAAATCGTTTTGCATAGCAAAATTTTCAAAATGAGCAAAAAGTGACAAAATTTCTACCACTTTTTCCCAATACCAGTGAACTTGCTCTTAGCGTATCAAAAAATTTCAAACTCGACTCGAAGATTCCGAAACACTAATTCATGTCGTATTTCACACCGATAATGTATGGGAGGCCCTGTCCATTTTAGTGTTGCTGTCATTTATATTAGTTTTGTATGGGACTACTGTTTTGAAAGTTCGAGGGGTTATCTAAAAAACACATCAATTACTTTACTAATTTAAAATCTGTTTGTTGAATAAAATTTATAAATATTTTATGAAGGTTAAGTGAGTGTTCAAATATTTTATGGACCTAGGCCCCCCTCAAAACGTGGGAGGGGTGTTCTCATACAAAATATCTTGGTGTTCCAGAAGTGGAATGTGTCATTCAATACAAAAAATATTTATTTTGTCAAATATGTTTGTAAATTATTTTTGGAAAATTGCGTGTTGTGTGTTGTGAAAAAAAGTGTCCAAATTTCTTGTACACAGATTTTGTTTGGGACCTCTCATTTCAAAAATGCAAAAAGTTACTCATTGTGAAAAAATAAACTTGTCATGTCAAACCTTACATGTATTCAGAATTTCATTAACATCATGGCAATTTAACGAGTTTTGCCTATTGATTTTGTATGAAACCATCTTGATTCAATTGACTAATGCAAGTGCAAGAAATAATTTTGTGGAGTCAAAACACTCTTGCGAAACAATTTCTATGCGTATCCTATTAAATTTTCTCCCTTTTCCCTCTCATCTACCATTCCAGAGCTGTGCACAGTGTGGAGAAGATCTTCGAGTGCAAACAGTGCGGCAAGGCGTTCAAGCGGTCCAGCACCTTATCGACGCACCTGCTCATCCACAGCGACACGCGGCCTTACCCATGCGGATTCTGCGGCAAACGGTTCCACCAGAAGAGCGACATGAAGAAGCACACCTACATCCACACCGGTAAGTTTTTTGTTTTGATTTCTGCGACCCACCCCATGCCATGCCATAGGTTCAACTCTACCAACTGGCAAACGGGGAAATTCCGTCTACAAAAACATACAATTCACACTTCACGCCTCCGAATCAAAACAGCATCAGTCGGCAGCATATTTAAAGATCATAAAATTCGTCATAGTCGCGGGGAACGTCAAATAGGCAGAGCGCGCCATATGTCGCACTTGAAATCGGAAGCCACAATTATCTTCCTAATCTGGCATTCGGAGGTTTCGCTCACGATCCTGGCACCTAATAGCGGGAAACTAGGAAACGCGGTACACCCAAGTGCCTATTGGAAAATAATAATTATAAATTGCGCGCATACCATTATTTGGTGTCCTCCCTTTGCTCAGTAGAAGTATTTGGAAGACCACCCGCTGGGAGGTGCGTGTGCCCTAATATAGAGACTATCTCTCTTCTGGTTCGGAAAAACGAGAGCCGCGTCCGGGATGTGTTAGGAGAAGTGCAGGTCCACGTAATAAAATAAGTAGATTAAACGAAATTACCGGACTGACAAATGGTTATCATCTGGCACAATCTGGGCTCAGGGATTTTGAGCCTCTCCTATGTTAGAAACTTGCGGGGAGTTTTTCGTTTTCTGTTTTGCTTCTAGCGTTTCTACTTTCTACATACATATCGACTCGTTTATATGAGTGCAAAAAGCCCGCTTAAGTGGCCCATAACAAACGGGGTGGAATTTAATTGGAAAATACAGCCGGGAAGTGGGTTTTGATGTGTCGATTTGAAAGAGAAACTAAATTGACTGAATCATGAATGGTTTTTTTTTATTCTGAAATAAATTTCAATCTCAGATTTCAGCGTAGAATTCTAAAAGAAGCCAAATTAAATAATACAGGACTTTTTTCTTGGAGGTCTTAGCTTAGCTTAGCTTGCTTAGCTTGTTTGACTACTCATATCCACCTTAAATCATTTAACCCGAAATGCTTCACTTGTATTACTTTGCAAACATTGTAATTCTTTGATAAATTGAAGAAAAAAACATATTAAATACATTTAGAGCTCCATGATCGCTGGCGTGGCTAAGTAGAACGAGTTCCACATCGCCAATGGTTGCTACTCCGTGATTGATCGAGGCCATAAATTTTGTGCAAGGGCCAAAAGAATGCAGCTTGGGATTAGCAAATCATTCTCAATGCACAAAACTTATGCTCTCCCTTTAGAAAATGATCAATAACAGCGCCGGCCACGTCCTAGTAGTCAATGAGGGATGAAGGAAGGATTATTAGTAAGATACTTTTTAGGATCAACCATAGACCTGTATTCCAGTTTTCTTCAAAACCATGTTTTGAAAAATTCTGAAACAATGATCAGTTAGTATCACCAGCTATAGAAACCGTCTATACGTCTGCGAATCTATATTCAAGTATCTCAGGAAAGGATTGTATTAGTAAGGGAGAGGTTATCGATCAGGAGCCATTTTTGGAAAATGGTGCGATCTTAGTTTTACATACATCTCCTATGCTCCTAGATTTTCCTTAAGAAACTCCTATTCTATCTTTTATTAGTTTATTATTTATCATAAATACATTTCTTTAGGAAACTCCTTTTAACATGTGCATAGAATTTTGATTTTAAAAATTTAAAAAAAAATATCACTCAAATCATTAGAAACGCGACCAATCGAATTTCCACCAACCTAGCTATTTTCCTCACTATGATCTCTCACACAAGACAGATAATCAAAAAGATTTTTGAATAGCTATAACAAATACACACCAAAAGAAAACATGGTATGAGGAATCAAAAAGATGCAGTTGACGCAATTTAAAAACACGTTGAATTTTGAGAAATTTTGGCAGAAAATGGCTTTGAATATCTTTGCGATTCGTTTCCAATATATGTCTCATGTTTTGTAATTCAGTGTTTAATTTTTCAGCTTTCATTGTAGCCTTTCTACAAAGATGAATTTAAAAATACTTTCTTTTGAAGAAAGCTACTTATTTCTGTCAGTTGGATATTATATGAAAAAAAAATGGAAATAGGAAAGATAGGTTTTGTTGTAATCCGATTCAAAAGGTTATTTATAACAACATCTTAAAATATATCTCCACTAAGTCTAAGAATTTGGTAGGTGGAAACATTGTCGATTCTTCGTCATCTTTATAAAAATCGCTTATAAATAAAAAAAATCAATGAATATTTCGATTACAAATTAAAATATCGCTAAAATGGTAGTTTTGATCATGTTGCTGCATGATATTAAAAAAATTTATGCACTTCGATATTAAGAGATTCCTGCAGATTTCGAATATCAAACTTCCAACGAAAGGTTTCAAACCAATTTGACAAAGTTTTACCAAGTTTCAACTTTTTAAGTAAGAAATATGATACTTATCTGTCTGTGATTACTTCTGACTTCAGTCAATACCATCCGATTTCCTGATCCATAACAATTTCACCTGAGAAGCTGTGATCCCTTATTTTGATGTGGCCGCCACTTGAGGAAAATCTTCGCTCTGCAGAGCTTTGTCCGGTCTGCTTTACCTTCATTTATAATCCATAAGTGGGTCTAAACTCAACTTGAAGAATTATCAATTTTCAATAAATTTCGGTTTGAAAAATTTTGCTGTCAAAAGAACTTCGTCTAACTTCTGCGAGCATCGCCTACTCTCCTCTCAGGACTTTTTTCTTGGAGGTCTTCTCCCAGAAACTATTATATTAAGTTAAATATCGAACATTCGAAGATTATTCAGTATCAACGATTCATGCTTATGATATCTATAATTTTGGTTTATAGAGGCTTTGCGCTAAGAAATAATGCTCGAGAATGTTTGATTCATCACAATCCAACAAGACGAAAATTTGGATTTGAAAAACAAGCATCTGATTTTCCATCTTCAATGGGACTTGAACGAAAAAAAAATCTTCAACGGCTGAAATACACATCAATTCAGCCATCAATATGGCTGTCTTTTTCCGACGCTCGGAACCTAATCGGAAGTTAAAATTTATAACCAGGAATTGGTTTTTCTTCTGAGCATTGGATATGATTGATTCAGGATCAAAATACGAGTTGATTTGACCGGATATCATTCGATATGAAATTTTATGTTCTGAATATGCCACATCATTGTTCAAAGTAGCATTGTTCAAAGTAAATTTTTTTTGCAATAAGCATGACAAAGTCTTTTTTTAGGGTAATCAGCGGCTCCAGATTTTCGTTTGGTAGGAAATCACAAGTTTCCAAAAATTTATTTTTCTTCTTTTTACTATACAATATGAACTTTCATATTTTGTTGGGAGTTAGCTTATTAGTTAATAGCTCCACCACTCAAATCTACATATTGTGTCTGTCTTCTTCAGCTATTGGCAGAGATATCCTGTAGTGTTGAATCAACCTAACGGGATAGTTTTTTTCCCTTATAAAATGTGTTTACACTTTACAGAATAATATTTACCGCAATGAATGATTATTATGAATTTTTATCAAACCAACTTCAAGGACATATCTAAATCAACCAGACTTCTTGAGTCAAAAGCAGTTAGAAAATTTTGCGATGTTCAGTCAACAACTAGATGATTAACCCTAATCTGCTCTTGAGTGTCAATGTGACACTATTGGAAGTTTGGCGGCTTGTATCTATATTAGGTTGCATCCAAATAAAAAACAATTTTCGCGGGGCCTCAATGAATTCTTGGATTTTGTATCATTAATTTTTTCATGGACGCACCCTGAAAGCCCAGGAAAAAAATTCCTAATCAGACCTTGAGTGTCAATTTTAGTCTCCTCGCTGAAAACCGCTATATCTCTTTTGTTTCTTAACAGATTTTTACAAAACGTATAGTTCTGGAAAGTTCGTGATGTACCTCAAATATGTTACTTGAACATTGTTCACCTACAATACATCAGTTTCCCGTTATTAAAATTCTAAGAAAAAAAGATCCGAAAAACATATTTCGGAAAAAAACCGTAGATCAGCTACGGAATGCCAAAAAAAAATTCTCTTGGTGTCCAAGAAAGCTGAAGTGAGAAACTATACACATATAATGAATAATGAATAAACATAATTTTTGAAATTTTTGAATATCATGATCACAAAAATGTTAAAAAGTGGTGTAAAAACCGTACTTTTCAATCAATGAACCGTCAAATTGAAGTCACACCAGATAAATTTCGAAAAAAGGATTAAAAAGTTGACGTAATTTGGCACATTTTTGCATTTTCAGATTTTCAAAATATGAATCACCCAATTTTTGACAAGTTTTTAAAAGGTTGCTGCAAAGTATAGCTCTTTTGAACACAAAGTGAAATTTTTATTACGTAGCTGATCTACAGTTTTTTTCCGTAGCAGGTTTTTTTTCGAATTTTTTTTATTGTACTTTGTATAACGGAAAATTGAAGTGTGTAGGTGAATAATGTCTGAGAAACATATATGAGTTACACTAAGAGGCAGGGCCGTAGGAGGAACCGCGTCATGGGGGGGTGAGTTTGGTGAATTATTTTTTTTCAAAGATTTTTTACTCACGAAAATGCACAAATTAAAAAAAGGGTTTTCAAATACTATTTGATTATTCATAATTAAGTTCTTTTACATTGATAGTTTCCGTATTTTATTTTAAAGAAATTTTTTAAAATATTTTTTCTTCTTTAATTTTAGGAAATGCTCGATTTTAAAGCTTGATTTCAAAGCAAGATTTTTGTAAGGAATCCTTCAGTAATAAAATAGCAAACTTACGTTCATCGATGATTGAAAATTTTGTATTTGCTAAAAGAAATCTGGCAAATTTAGTTTATTCGAATTGGACATAGCATTAGATTTAAAAAAAACAACTTTTGTTTCTTAAACAATCTATCCACACTCAAATAAAAAAAGCTAAATCTATCAAGCTCTACAGATTTGATCATTTGATGTATTTATTGAATATTTGCAATAAAAAATTATAACTTTGTGTGAATCAAACTAGATGTATGTGTTATGTCATTTGACTAAAATTCCTCAATCGCGGGTGCTGGTGGGTGTTAGCTCTATTGAAATTTTGAACCCATTTCAGAATGGCAGCTGCACATTTCGAGGTATCTTTCATTGTCAATAAGCCCCGCCCAATCATAGCCACATGGCCAAAAGGGTCATGTGATTATGAAGAGACTTTCAATCCTTTACATCTTTAATTGGTTAAGGTTGATAATATTGATATATGCGTCTTAAAACCTATATCAAAATTATTACCTTAGCCTTTCTAGTAAAAGATTAACTTGTATATAATGGTGAACGAATATAATTTTTCTTGCAATTTGATACAAGGAATTATCTCACCGATGTTTTTGTGTTGATCCTTTCATCCTTCACATTCGGGAACCACATTTCCAGAAGACCTGGAATAGGCATCACGTTGCAGATTTGCAAGATTAAGAACGATTTGACAAACTTTGATTCCCATTTTTGACTAAATTTATTCGAATTTTCTATAGTGTTGCTTTCTGAACCATATTTCTCGAGGCATATATCGATTACACAAGCCGACAAAATTTACATTTTGTTGGAAATGCTAAGAAATAAAGAATTGATTTAGACGAATATAAGGGTGTAAATTCCAAATATTGAAATGGCAGCACATATTTTCGAAATAAGTTTTGAAAATAGGAAAAAGTTGATATGTTTTCTAATCTAATTAAAAAAAGTAGAATTTATTTTTTGAAAGAGATTTATCTTTGAATTTAAATTATTTGACAAAATCTAAATCCTTGATTAAATGGAGGATAATAAATAGATTCAAATTCATGTGAGTTTGTTGGCTCATCAGTTATAAATGGTCGATTTTGAGTAAAATTTCAACTCGCCTTATCACAAAAACAAGAGCTAAAAACAAAATCTGGCAAATGATTCAAATTCAGGACGTGAAAATCAAAACAGTTATTAAAACTAAGGCACCACAAATGCTGTTCTCTAGTGTTATGGTCAGTGCCTTTCAGTATGATGTTTGATGTGATGAGTTTTAAACATTTTTTTTCTCGCATTATGCAAATGCAATAAAGATTCCATACTTAGCCAATTTAATTTTTCCAATAAGTCTCTTCATGTATTGTGACCAAAGTAATAACTGCAGAGTGTTTCAAGTCGCAAATACAATTTTTTATCCCGCTTACAGTTATGCCTATTAATGTTTTTTATAAAACTAATTTTCCTTTATTTCTACAAGGTTAAAAAATTACAGACTAAAATACCAACTTGTGTCGAATCCGGTAAAAGTTGCAACGTCCTCGAGAAGCCGCAATTTTCTTCACAATTTATTTATGAAAGAGCTCGTATAAACATTTTTAACTTTTATGTATAAGAAAAAAATTACAATATTTCTTTAAAGGCATATTGTTTATGTTTATTATTCTAGCTCGATTTAGCATTTTTTTTTTCTTTATTCTTAAAAATTGTGATGACAATGAGTAATTTTTTGGTAACTTTTTAGAAATAAGACACCCTATCTGGAATTTAGAAAGCGAGTGGCAGCTTCGCCTGACGGAATTCACGAGATAACCGCTGGTTTAGTGCATGTATTTTGATTAAATTTGCAATCTTAATGACATCATGCATGACAACTTCCAA
This sequence comes from Uranotaenia lowii, assembly GCF_029784155.1. Classification (NCBI taxonomy): domain Eukaryota; kingdom Metazoa; phylum Arthropoda; class Insecta; order Diptera; family Culicidae; genus Uranotaenia; species Uranotaenia lowii. The sequence continues at coordinate 75,465,841 of NC_073692.1, forward strand.
AGTAGGTTCAAATCTAAGGTTGCTAGAATTTTTTCGGCATTTATCCGGGACGGACAAATCCGGGTTATTTAATCCAAAAACTTGGATAAATTACAAAATTGTCGACCAAAAATCCGGGCAATTTCGGTCACAACCCAGCAATTTCTCATCAATAATCAAGAAAAATTACTTGAAAAAAATTGATTTGTTTGTTTTTGTTTTGTTTTCAAAACTTATCAGCAGATTTTAAATCATATTTGAGGCTTTCAAAAATTCTTTCATGATTGTTTTAGTAAAACGCGCTAAAAAATTTTGTTTTTGTTGCATAATTAAAAATAAAACCACAGTGAAATATGTTTTTTTTGTTTGATTTGGAAAATTAAATGGATAAATCCGGGCAAAATCCGGGCTTTTTTCAATAAAATCCGGGCTTTTTTCAATGAAAGCCGGATAACCAGGCCGGACCGCACTTTACCCCTATTTTTTAATGAAATATTTTGGCAAACCCACATAAAACCGGCAAACTGCAACCTTATCCTAAGCTGATTTTCTGACGTTGATACTTATGCGACCAATGGATTGCTAAATTTAATGGAAAATATTAAGTTGAATGTAAAAAAAGTTCAAAATGTTTATAATTAAAGGTTTATACTCCTTGAAAAGACCAAAATCTTTTTCATCACAAAACATTCTATATATTTCTGAAAATTGAAGGAAAATTCAAATCACGTGATATTACATTTAAACATATTTAAAGTTTTTCAGTATTGGAACTTTATTCGGTTACTTAAGAGACAATGATGAATCTAGAATAAGCTTACCAGATTACCCGGTTTTATCCGGGATCGCCCGGATATTTGCGAGAAGTCTGGTCCGGCCCAGTTGTCCGGGTTTCATTGAATAAAGGCTGAATTTTTTCCGGTTTCATTCACCTGATTCGCGAAATCAAAAAAATCAAAAAATAAAATTGGGTTGTATTTTTTTTTATTTGTGCAACAAAAACTAAATTTACGAAATGAAAAGCATGTTTTAAAAAAACTATCATGAAAGATTTTATGGTAACCTAAAATACAATTGAAAATCTGCTGATAAGTTTTGATGAAATTTTCTTTTAAAAATGTTTGTTCTTCAAATCTCTACATTTCATTACGACGTATTTTTTACAAATTTTAAAACCACGTTCTCAGTAACTCAACAAACGTAATTTGGTGAGATTCGACCCAAGGAATTTCAAAGTTCAGCTGTTCGAGTTTTAAAGATCGATTTATTTTTTAGTTTGGAGCTTCAGGTGTTAAAATTTTGACGATTTTTAACATATTTTCAGCTTATTCGAAAGCCTTGGTTTGCTCTGCGATGATTAAGATTTGTATAAATTCTACATAGCTTGTCCCAGTAAAAATGGAACTTGCGTGTTCAAGCCATAAAACTTAATTTTGGAAATTATTGAAGTGTTAAAAATCTCCATATTGTAATCTTAATCACTTTTCAACGATTATCCATTTGTTTAACTTTTTATTCTCATCAACAATATGGAAATATTTCATTCTTTCAAGTTGCAGTCAAATTTTTCCAGTGAAAAAAAAACTGCAAAAAATGTCTGCAGTCTTTTATCCCGACCGAAAGTAAGATAAATATTTATATTTAATCGGGAATCGATCCGACAGTCTGGCCCGGTGGCGGCCAGCAGCAGAAGGTACATGTGTCCAGAAGCGACATGAATGACATCAGCATAACAAGCCATCACATGCATCGGTGAAGAAGGATGAAAGCATATTTACATGAATAACCAAAACCCACCCGGAGGTAAAGAAACAAACAAAATTTGTCAACTTTGAAAAAGCGATATCCATGCAGAAAGCAGCAAAAGACCATTCAGCTCCTAGAAAATGACCTGACCGAAAAACCAACAATTTGTCCGAGTCGAGAAAGTTTTTTTTTTGGGTTGGTAAGTCTTTTGCTTTCAACCCTTGAAGGGGTTTCTTCTTCCTTTCGCCCGAAGGCCCAGGGGTTGATCTCATTTAGGGGAACATGTTCTATTATGCGCCACCTAAGCGAATCGCTGATTTTCTATGTATTCCACGTACAAATTGTGTTAAAAATGGGTGCAATCGTTGAAGAAAATTGTTTTCTACAAATTCCTATGTTTTTTTATTACTCAAATTGCTATAGTTGCTTCAAAAACTTTATTTTAAAAAACCTTATTCAAAGCCACAGAACAAAACTGTGTTGCAAATAGGCGCCGCCGTGTATTCAATACGCGCCTAGCAGCCGAACACACCCGAAAGCAGCCGAAGACCGAAAACACACCAATACTTACAGACACTTTGAATGAGAATAAAATCAAAATGGACTAATTAAAATAAAAAAAAAATAAAACTAGATTTTTTGGGCTGAATTAACGCTCAAAATAAGGTTTTAGACTTTTTGTTAATTTTCAATGAAAATTGGCCTTTTTGAAAAATCAATGATATTTTCAGCCTACTACGATTGGCGCGTTATAACGAGCGCATGGGCCGTGATTAAACATACCCATAAAAAGCATACCATAGCGAGTTCGGTATAATTTTTTAGCATTAAATGGTAGTTTAGATTCTCCTCTATCGATGTGTCAGAAAATATTGTCCTATTCGTTTTTCTCTGCTTGGTGACACCTTATTGAAAGTGTTCTAAAATTTAGATCGAAATGAAGAAAAACCTAAATTGTGAAATTATCACGACACAGGAGCATTTTAAGGAAAAATTCATACTTGCCATGACCAATCACAGCATTTAGAACAAATTGGTAATATTTTGCAGGCTTTAAATGCTTCAGATTCTCCAAAACAAGGGTGGCGCGTATTAGCCACATGGGGCGTTATATGAACTTTTCCCCTACATCGTCTAATCCCATTCTTACTCACAGATCTGTGAAAATCTATTGTTGCTGTTTTAGAAAATAGGAACACAAATAGATTGCGGTATTGTCAACCTTTCCTGGGGTATCCATTTCACCCCTTCGATTTGGCCTTTTCTCGCCACTCCTTCTTGCTGATATTTAGCTAGGCTTGGTGTTTGCAAGCTTTGGTGTTTTGCTTCCTTAGCCAATGTGGCTGCAGGGGGCGAAGAGTTGCTAATCCTAATTTGAGGTTTGTTGTCGTTCCTTTGTGTGATCTTGGTGTCGGTTTTTGGGACAAATTTTCTCTTCGTCAATCCCTGCTGCCAAACCTCGGAGAAGGTTTTGCAAATTCAACTATTCGGCAGAACGTGAGAAAATTGTCCACATGCTGTTAACCCCTTTCTCCCGTTTAACCGAATCATTTTACCTCATCATCTCGCTCCACAACACTCGAAAATCGTACCCAAGCCCTCAGCCAGTAAAAATCCTGCAGGCATAAGAAAATAGAATATTGATTTTTCATTCCGCAAAGACCAAATCAAGATGGAGTCTGGCTCGAAAGCAATCTCTTCACTCGAGGCAGCTTCGAAGTGCTTCCCATCTTCTAGGGCCAGACCCTGCCATAATCGAGGAAATCACACTGGTAAACGGTGCTTCCGCGCCAAAATGGATGGAAATTTATTCAAACTGAAATAAAAAACGAAACAGACCAACCTCGTCTAGTGGGGGAAAATCGGGAATAGCCGGTTAAAACGAGAAAAAAAAAGATCATTTCCACCCAAATTGCTTCGCCCTGCAGCCATTCGCGATTTTCCCTTTATTCCAATCTCTGATGGCCCGGATTACATTTTCGCGAGCTTCAACCACCAAAACCTGGCCTAGGTTTCGGAGGGCAAAAAAGTTCCCATCTAAAAATCCGCATTCCGAGATCCAACCAAAAAATGAACGCGAGAAAAAAAACTGTCCGGAAAAAATCACTCCCCGCAAATTTAAACCGCGATTTTATTCTTCATAATTTCATAACGATTCTCGGAGCGGTACTTTTCAGCCCTAGAGTATCATCGTCCTAGCCTTACTTTTAGGGCGAAAGTTTCGTTCCTGTGTCGGATGCTCCAAGGAGCTTAAACGCGGCTTTCGGTGCCGACCGAAATGGGGAAAAAATTGCGCCCATTGAGATCAATTTTAATTTCAATTACCATTACACTTTTTTGGTCGATTTTTGCATGGGAATCACTTTGTTTTCTTACTTTTAAAGTATTGGTTGTATCATGGTTTGGGACATTTTTAAAGCAGGACATATTCTTTATAGACGAACAATTGTGTATGCGTTTTATAAACTTAACTTTCTTTCACGATTTTCCATCTTTTGATCCGTATGAATTTTCATAAATTTACAATAATACTGTATTTTAAATTAGGGCATAAAAAAAGTTGATTGTTCCATAAAATTATGTTACAGACTATGCAGTTTTTGCTATGTTCTCACCTGAGTTTCCTAATTACACGAAAAAAATTTACATTTCCGAGAATTTCCCAATTTCATTAAAACCTTATCCATTGAATAGTATTCTATAACCATGATCATATAACTTTAAATTAAATCGTAAATTTGGTCAATTTTGTCAATTTTGTCAATTTTGTCAATTTTGTCAATTTGGTGAATTTAGCCAATGTTGTCAATTTTGCATTTGTCGTCATTTTTTGTTATTTTGATCGTTTTTGTCATTTCTGTCATCTTTGTCATTTTTGTCATTTTTGTCATTTTTGTCATTTTTGTCATTTTTGTCATTTTTGTCATTTTTGTCATTTTTGTCATTTTTGTCATTTTTGTCATTTTTGTCATTTTTGTCATTTTTGTCATTTTTGTCATTTTTGTCATTTTTGTCATTTTTGTCATTTTTGTCATTTTTGTCATTTTTGTCATTTTTGTCATTTTTGTCATTTTTGTCATTTTTGTCATTTTTGTAATTTTTTTTCATTTTTTGTCATTTTTGTCATTTTTTTAATTTTTGTCATTTTTGTTATTTTTGTCATTTTTGTCATTTTTATCATTTTTGTCATTTTTGTAATTTTTGTAATTTTTGGAATTTTTGTCATTTTTGTCATTTTTGTCATTTTTGTCCTTTTGCCATTTTTGTCATTTTTGTCATTTTTGTCATTTTTGTCATTTTTGTCATTTTTGTCATTTTTGTCATTTTTGTCATTTTTGTCATTTTTGTCATTTTTGTCATTTTTGTCATTTTTGTCATTTTTGTCATTTTTGTCATTTTTGTCATTTTTGTCATTTTTGTCATTTTTGTCATTTTTGTCATTTTTGTCATTTTTTGTCATTTTTGTCATTTTTGTCATTTTTGTCATTTTTGTCATTTTTGTCATTTTTGTCATTTTTGTCATTTTTGTCATTTTTGTCATTTTTGTCATTTTTGTCATTTTTGTCATTTTTGTCATTTTTGTCATTTTTGTCATTTTTGTCATTTTTGTCATTTTTTTCATTTTTTTCATTTTTTTTCATTTTTGTAATTTTTGTTATTTGTGTCATTTTTGTCATTTTTGTCATTTTTGTCATTTTTGTCATTTTTGTCATTTTTGTCATTTTTGTCATTTTTGTCATTTTTGTCATTTTTGTCATTTTTGTCATTTTTGTCATTTTTGTCATTTTTGTCATTTTTGTCATTTTTGTCATTTTTGTCATTTTTGTCATTTTTGTCATTTTTGTCATTTTTGTCATTTTTGTCATTTTTGTCATTTTTGTCATTTTTGTCATTTTTGTCATTTTTGTCATTTTTGTCATTTTTGTAATTTTTGTCATTTTTGTCATTTTTGTCATTTTTGTCATTTTTGTCATTTTTGTCATTTTTGTCTTTTTTGTCATTTTTGTCATTTTTGTCATTTTTGTCATTTTTGTCATTTTTGTCATTTTTGTCATTTTTGTCATTTTTGTCATTTTTGTCATTTTTGTCATTTTTGTCATTTTTGTCATTTTTGTCATTTTTGTCATTTTTGTCATTTTTGTCATTTTTGTCATTTTTGTCATTCTTGTCATTTTTGTCATTTTTGTTTTTGTTTTGTTTGGTTGTGTTTTTGTTCATTCGAGAACCTCTTCAACTTCACTCGAGTTGCACTTCGATTTATAAGGAATCATCCATAAGAATTAAGATTTTTTTTTCGGCCAGTGCGCCTATCCCTAATATTTTTTCAAAAGCGATGCACGTAAAATGCGTGTCATAGTTTTTACAAAGTGTGGGGTTTCTTAAAAAAAATCAAGTTATTTTTGATGAAATTTGTTTAAAAGATTTGGGCGCAAATTACATAATTTTATATCTAATGAATCAACTAAAATTTTCGTTTGATTTGGTAAATATTTGCAACAAAATCGAGCGACATATTAGCAATCTGGCAAGCTAAGTCTTAGCTCATTGAAGTTCGATATTCGGGACTCAATATCAATCAAAGAGGGAGAAATGTTTTGAAAAAATGTACTAGAATTGTGAACCTGGTTTTGACAATAGTTCTGAGTCGAGATTATTACTCTTCAATCATTTTAGTCAGAGGATGCCAGATTGCCCGGATATTTAATACAAAATCTGTAGACAGTCCAAAGAACGCCCGGATGTATTCACTTTGCTTGTCGAAAAAAACACAAAAAAATTGTTTTGTAAAGTTTTTTAAACTTATGCCTCCAATACGAAATTATTTGAGCAAATTTTATGAAAATAATTATTTTTTTTTTTGGAAGCCTCATAACGATTTAAAATCTGTCGATGAGTTTAGATGAAATTTTTTTTCTTGATTTTTGTTGAGTAATTCCTGGGTTTGGACGAAAAAAAAATCGACAGACGGATATTGCTGGAGTTTTGGTCGTCAATTTTGAAATCAAGTGCCTTGACCGGCCTGAATACGGGTTAAAAATATTCTGGCTACCATATTTTGGTCGTTTATCAAAAATGGATCAAGAATTTGAATTTTTGAGTTTAGTAGAGAAGAACATTTTGCCTGGATTTTTTGAAGCTCATGGGATTTGTAACATATTTCGACCTTGTAGACAACGGTCTTAACAATTACGGATCGCGATAAAATCTAAGCCGAGAAATACCGAAATTTGGGCTCTATACCTCAGAAATAATTGAACCAAATTCCACAAATTTACCTTTTTTGAGATACGGCAAATGCTGTGTTCAATATTGTCGACGAAAGTTTGAAGTTATTAATTTTTTTCGATTGCGGAATATTGATTTAACCGAAACTCAATTAAAGTTATTATATTTTTTATTTTTGAGTTTGAAAACAAATTTTTTAGAGCGAGCTTTGTCAAAATAACCAGAACCAGTTTTTTTGAAACCTTAAATACGATTCGAAATATGCAGATGTGTTTCGAAGAAGAAAAAAAGTTTCAAGTGTTTTTCTTCTTGATTTTTGAATAGTTTCTGTGTTTCGACTACATTTTCTCGCATATTGCCCGTTTTTTTTTGGGTGAAAATGTCCTAATTTTGCCAGGTTATTAGATAAAACAACCCGGATTTGACAGGTCCCGGTCCATGCGTGAAAAATTCTGGCAACCTCAACCTAACGTCTATCGGCAAAATACTTTCGGCTGAATGGCCTTCTGCCTAATGACCTTCGGCCGGATAAAGCAATTTCGGTGGACGGGGTTTCGCATTAGTAAAATGTGAGCATATCTTGGAAAGATGTACATTTACTATCAAGTGATCTGTTCGCTCCAGAGAAACTTGAAGTTTCTCTGAGGTTCTTAGCAGTTGTTTTCTGAGAAGCTTTGCATTTTTTTCTAGGCTTAAAAATACTAGACAGTCTTTAACCAAGTTGTTATTCAACTTAAAACCTTTAGGAGACAAAAGTTTCTTTGGTTCAGAGGTGTTTTCAGAAAAAATAAAAAAAATATTTTGACAACTTTCATTTTTTCCTCTGTTTTATCTTAGATTTATATGATTTAGATAAAATGTTGGCAACAAATGCATGTAAATTGTTCCCTGCAGATGCCAATAGAGCCGAGATGTTTAGTATAAGTAGGTACATAAAGATCATATGAAGTTTTTTTTTTCAAAGTTTTAATATTTTTAAAATTTTAAATTTTATACAATATCATGGATCATCTCGAACTTTGCACCCCTCCGAATTTAGTAAACTATGTATACCGTTACAGCTCAATCTGCCTGAAGTTTAATTATCCTTCCGTGTTCCTGGAAAATAAAGTCTTTCTATGTCACATACACACATAATTTGGCGGCAGTGAGATGTTTACTTTTGCAACCAAAACAACAACGAGGTACCAAACCATTAGCAAATAAAGCGAGACTACTTACTACACATGTTTGCCTCTGGTTGGTTTTCGGGGTTGATACATCTGTGATTAAATAAACACAGCCCAAATGGCACGACGACGTCGACTAACTGCACACAATTTGAGTTTCTAACGTTAAAGTGAAACCAAAACAACTGGGAAAAAAGTCGTTGGAAGTGGGGGTGTGCGACAGCCATATATAAAAACACCAGCTCATAAAACTTCCATGTAAACCTACTGACGAAGACAACGAGCAACGTTAACTGGTGGGATGTCAAAGTTCGCGCGTTTGGTGAAGGAACAACTTGCTGCTGGTAGGATTTCGACAATAACAGAATAACAAACTTGACATCGTTGATGAGTGAAGTGAACGTTCGTTGGCGCGTAGGCTAGAGTACTCACGCAAATGTCGCAACTTTTGCGGCTTGAGGCGTATTCATGCTTTGCTGGAGTAACAGTATATCGCTGTAGTTGAGTCTCGCAGTTTGCAGTTTATGTTTCATCTCCCAGCGTGTCTCTTGGCAGTGAAGTGGTTTATGGTTTTACGAGGAGGAAGTGCGTGTGACAAAACGCTAAGAGTCGCCCTCCTCGTGCATTTCGTGAATGCTCGTGTGCACTTGTCTCTTCTTTCCTGTGGGAACAAGTGAATCTCACGGCTCCGGAAAGCCCCTCGTTGTAATCTAATTATTCGTTACGATTATGATTCACCGTCGCCGCACACGTTTTATGCACTTGACAATTTCAATGTGCGAAGGTTTGCTGAAAATTTTCCTCCCGGTTTCCGTGATTGTTCGGGTAGTTTCGCCAACAACGGAAGAGGCTCGTTCCAGTAATAAAAGCCCGAAATATAGTAGGAAAAACAGCCGAGAGGACTCAACTTCAGGAAATTTTCGACCCATAAAAATTATGACACGTGACCTGATAATGCAGGATAATTTACTTGTTATGATTTTCCCCTTTCATTCCAATGAACTGGAAAAGTTTACCAGCCGAAGCAGCCAAATGCGGTTGGGATAACACGTGTTATTCCGAGGAAAAGCGCTAGTGCAAATAAAACAGGGCCCAGCAGTTATGTTTCCATTTTTTTTTCTCCTGCCTATGGATTTCCCTGTCTCAAGGGAGATGAGCGTCTCGTCTGGAAATCGCTTTGATCACGGAATCCCACCAGAACCAAATTGGCTTTAGTAGGTCAAGGAAGATCGTCGCGGCTTTCCGGATAGGCCAATCGACTAATTGGAAGATTGAAAAGAGGAAAGATTTTTGATTTATTCCAATCAGCTCATGGAACGTGCGCCGAGAAATCACGGATCTCAAAGCCCAAATGGAACCAGGCGAACGAACCGAGATGAAGACGTTTTAACGGACTTTATTCAATCAAGTTATGATTCGAGCGCAAGGGCTTGAACGTTGACACGCGTTCGTTAATGGAAATGTGATTTCTAGCTTAGTTATGAATAGGGTTAGGATGATGTATTAGTTTATTACAAATCCAGGTACTAACATCAACGTATTAAACTTTCTATTTTTCATCTAAAAATATTAATTTTTTTAAATTTTTTTTAAATTCTAGTGTATTTAAATTTGATTTGTTTAAAAAGTTGAGTAATTTTCCTAGGAGTGTGCAATCACGATGCTCTTTGCGCCATCTTCATCCCGGGGCGAAAAGTAATTTTTGTTTATTATCATGTGGCGAAATTTTTCCCCTCCAAATTTCATCGCTGAACAAAAAGGCCAATAGTAATTCCGGGATCGATCTGGCATCTCGAATCGAGCATTGTTTGATTATGTTTAGGTTCCAGCATAGTTAACTCAATTGCCAAATGTTCAATAATTTATCAGTCTAGAAAATTAACCAAAACGACACAATTGACAAAAAAGACAGAATTGTCAAAAAATACCAAATTTACAAAATTGTGAAAATCGACAAAACCGACTAAGATAACAAAATTTTCAAAAGTAACAAAATCGATGAAAATGACAAATTTGACTAAATTGGCAAAAAAAAAATATAAAAAAAAATTAACAAACCTTCAAAAATTACAATGTTGTCATAATGAACACATTGAAAAAAATATGCCAAGAATAAAAAAAAATTATTAATATTACAAATTTTAAAAAATTGACAACATTAAAAAAAACAAATAAAGGGTGGAATAAATTTCCTCCAATATGTTGAAAAATGACAAAAATGACAAAAATGACAAAAATGACAAAAATGACAAAAATGACAAAAATGACAAAAATGACAAAAATGACAAAAATGACAAAAATGACAAAAATGACAAAAATGACAAAAATGACAAAAATGACAAAAATGACAAAAATGACAAAAATGACAAAAATGACAAAAATGACAAAAATGACAAAAATGACAAAAATGACAAAAATGACAAAATGACAAAAATGACAAAAATGACAAAAATGACAAAAATGACAAAAATGACAAAAATGACAAAAATGACAAAAATGACATAAATGACATTAATGACAAAAATGACAAAAATGATAAAAATGACAAAAATGACAAAAATGACAAAAATGACAAAAATGACAAAAATGACAAAAATGACAAAAATGACAAAAATGACAAAAATGACAAAAATGACAAAAATGACAAAAATGACAAAAATGACAAAAATGACAAAAATGACAAAAATGACAAAAATGACAAAAATGACAAAAATGACAAAAATGACAAAAATGACAAAAATGACAAAAATGACAAAAATGACAAAAATGACAAAAATGACAAAAATGACAAAAATGACAAAAATGACAAAAATGACAAAAATGACAAAAAAGACAAAAATTACAAAAATTACAAAAATTACAAAAATTACAAAAATTACAAAAATTACAAAAATTGCAAAAATTACAAAAATTACAAAAATTACAAAAATTACAAAAATTACAAAAATGACAAAAATGACAAAAATGACAAAAATGACAAAAATGACAAAAATGACAAAAATGACAAAAATGACAAAAATGACAAAAATGACAAAAATGACAAAAATGACAAAAATGACAAAAATGACAAAAATGACAAAAATGACAAAAATGACAAAAATGACAAAAATGACAAAAATGACAAAAATGACAAAAATGACAAAAATGACAAAAATGACAAAAATGACAAAAATGACAAAAATGACAAAAATGACAAAAATGACAAAAATGACAAAAATGACAAAAATGACAAAAATGACAAAAATGACAAAAATGACAAAAATGACAAAAATGACAAAAATGACAAAAATGACAAAAATGACAAAAATGACAAAAATGATAAAAATGACAAAAATGACAAAAATGACAAAAATGACAAAAATGACAAAAAAGGCAAAGTTACAAAAATTACAAAAATGACAAAAATGACAAAAATGACAAAAATGACAAAAATGACAAAAATGACAAAAATGACAAAAATGACAAAAATGACAAAAATGACAAAAATGACAAAAATGACAAAAATGACAAAAATGACAAAAATGACAAAAATGACAAAAATGACAAAAATGACAAAAATGACAAAAATGACAAAAATGACAAAAATGACAAAAATGACAAAAATGACAAAAATGACAAAAATGACAAAAATGACAAAAATGACAAAAATGACAAAAATGACAAAAATGACAAAAATGACAAAAATGACAAAAATGACAAAAATGACAAAAATGACAAAAATGACAAAAATGACAAAAATGACAAAAATGACAAAAATGACAAAAATGACAAAAATGACAAAAATGACAAAAATGACAAAAATGACAAAAATGACAAAAATGACAAAAATGACAAAAATGACAAAAATGACAAAAATGACAAAAATGACAAAAATGACAAAAATGACAAAAATGACAAAAATGACAAAAATGACCAAAATGACAAAAATGACAAAAATGACAAAAATGACAAAAATGACAAAAATGACAAAAATGACAAAAATGACAAAAATGATAAAAATGACAAAAATGATAAAAATGATAAAAATGACAAAAATGATTAAAATGATAAAAATGACAAAATGACAAAAATGACAAAAATGACAAAAATGACAAAAATGACAAAAATGACAAAAATGACAAAAATGACAAAAATGACAAAAATGACAAAAATGACAAAAATGACAAAAATGACAAAAATGACAAAAATGACAAAAATGACAAAAATGACAAAAATGACAAAAATGACAAAAATGACAAAAATGACAAAAATGACAAAAATGACAAAAATGACATAAATGACATAAATGACATAAATGACATAAATGACATAAATGACATAAATGACATAAATGACAAAAATGACAAAAATGACAAAAATGACATAAATGACAAAAATGACAAAAATGACAAAAATGACAAAAATGACAGAAATGGCAAAAATTAAAAAATGACAAAAATGACAAAAATGAGTGAGCTTAACACAAATAATCAATTAATTTATATGCACGGTCGTGTAATTCTTGAGGCCCAGATTTTCAACTGGGGCCAACTTCCTGAACTAACAAACCGTCGAAATTAGGAACCGGGGCCAAGATTTAGAGCATCTGGCCCAGTATTCTAATGGAATGTATCTCAAATAACTCAAAATTCTAAACGCAAATCAACAATTGTTGAAGAACATTTAAAGGTGCACGTTTTTGGAAAGCGAAATCCAAAAAAAATCTATTCAACTCCATTAACATTTTCAAAACATTTGAACCATTGTTCGCATCAGAGAAAAACACTAGTCCATTTTCGGTTCCCATCATCATCATCAACAAAAATAACGCTTCCGTCAACTTCGCCATGCCAAACACCCCTACAGATAAGTGAGCAGGGCAATTATCTGTGTCTATAATTTAATTTTTCCCAACCAGGCCTATTCCCGGAGGATACATTTCCGTATAAAGGCGTAATTTGGCTTTTCTCACTCCCGGGATAATGCATCAAACAAACTTCCCTTCCACACCGACGCGGCGTTTTGCAACACACTCCAGGCACTTTGGTTATGATAAATCGAAGGACGTGCCCTCGACGACAAAACTTCTCGAATTTCCTGAACGATATCGCATTTCCACGTAAGCTAGTTTTCGCCTTTGGCCAGGAGGAAATCAATAATCGACTTCGTCCGTCCTTTGAACGAGTGCTTATCATCATGGGCGGCCCAAAGCTCTGTTATGGATTGATTTCCGATGCTCTGGGGCTTGGACCATTCTTGCCCATCCAAATCCGGCCAAGATTTTGTGTTTCCTGTCCTCTGCGAACACAACGGAAACGGGAAAAGATGTTCGAGATTTGTCACTCGACGACCAAATTGTGTCGCTTCGTCGTCGTCAACTTTGTGGACCGAAATTGCTCGCTGAATTATTGATTGACCTCCCCTCGTCCGCTTTCCGTTTTTGCTAGGCAAGGATCTTCCCATCTGTGTCGTCTTCTCAGGGCTGTGAGCCACAAACTAAATGAGCCGAAAATGATGGATTTGGTCTGGGTTGGTTGATTGGTTGGCTGCCGTAGTTTCCGGAAGATGACCCAGGAAGCAAAGCTGGCTCCAGGAGCAATCTGTCGATTGTCATTTTTCGCTTCTGGCCACTCCACAAATCGTAGCAGAGGATAATGTGGAACATGATGGGAAATAAATCTTATTATTATTACTCATTTATGATGGGTGAAATTGGATTTGTGGTGGGCATTTGATGGGTTCAGCAACTGGAGGGAATTCGCAGTGATAGAAATCTAGGAAACGATTTCTGTCAAATTCACTCAGGGTGTTCCTAGATTTTGTGCTTATCAAGCTTCGGAAAGAAGCATTTGCAAATATTTTTAGAATGCCAGCTGCCCCGAGCTAATCCTTTCAAGGTTTCCACAAGTTACGACAAGAATCTCCCCAAGAAAGGCTTGAAAAATTAAGTCGTAAATTTGTGATTACCTTAATGTAATTTAACCACACCCCAGCGTCTGGGCTCTTTTCCTGCACCACCTTGTAGACCAACCGACGATGGACGTCACAACTTTTGTGTGCACTTTCGAAAAATGCAAAGTGCCGCAGACTTTCTCAGTCGGGCCCAGGAAGCTGACATTGTTCAACCAATTTTATCACACTTGAAAACAGATTTTCACCTCCATTAACGGATTAGACTAGAGCGGAAACCCTACGCTGAGGCCTGCACCCCAACTTCCGCTTTCCAGCTGCTAGCCTGGTAGACTTTCGGAAAACATAATCACCTTTCAACCGGGGTGTGACAGTTTTTTTTCTCTCCCTTTCTTCAACCATACACAAACTTTAGGACGAAGAGTCGAAATTTATAACCTGAAGCAACCGACTAGTAGGTGTAGGTAGCATCGTCGCCTGCAAATCTGCTGCAGACTGAGGCGGGCACCCAAAAATGATAAAACCCTTGTTAATATTTCATAACGTTAAATTATGTGAAAACAGCTCAAGTGATGGCTATGCTAGGCTACAAAAACGCTGGAGCTGAATCGGCGAAATTGATCTCTGGGGACAAATTGTGCAGTGCGTACCGGTACGTTTTTTCGGAGGAATTGCTGAGAAGTTTCATTCTTTTATCTCTACCTTTATGAATAAATGTTTACCCCTCCTTAGGCAGATGAAGGTAGCAAAGCTCTGTTTGAATTGATTCCCTTTTCGAACGCCAGGATAAAAAGCTGGATGATACAAAGGATAACCAAAATGGAAACTCAGAGGTCGGAAAAGTTTTTTTTCCCCATACCCGGGTACCAACTCGGATTGGTGCGGTGATTCCATCCCGAAAGGTGTGTGATCAAATCCTAAAGTTACCGAGCTGTATGATATCGTTTCCCATCTGGTTTGTTCTTGATTATATCGATGAAAGCTGTTGGTGCTGAAACTAGGTTGAAGCAGGGTCACATTTGGTTGATATGGGGGAAACAAATCTTTGTAATTGAATTTGGTTAGCCAAGAATTTTCTGTCTTGAAATTCACGCGATGAGGTTTTTTTCTGTCAGAGAGTGCGTTTTTTTTTGTACTCAAGGTGGTAACTCTGATTAATCTTTTGAAAAATTTACATCAAATTTAAGATGCCAATTTTTGATTCGGTTAAACGATATATTTTTGTTGGTTTGAAAAATCGCGTACCGAAATTCAAAGCTGTGTAAAATAACTCTTCTTCCATGGCGACCGTGAAAAATTGATATGCCCCTGCAAGTCATATCATTCCTGATTACTTTGGAACAAGACCAACAGAGGGAAAAAAATCTATAGAGAATGCTGAGTTTTCCAACAAATCCTTACTCCTTAACTGATTAAAGCCACACAGTTGAAACTATTTCTAGAGGAATTTTAATGATTGCAAGTTTCACCCCACCTTCCCTTTCGAAGGCGGTTTATTCTGAGGGCGGAATCCGATATTAAATTATGTCACCATTTATCTTGTCACCACCAACTATATACCTACTCTTGGCTCATTCAAACTCCTCCATCTGTGTGTAGGATTTTATGTGCAATTCAGGGGGTGAAATCCTTGCTCCGACTTTGAATCGCAACCCCATCACCAGGCCAGGACACCGCCATCATCGCCAGGGATTCGCCTCAATTAATAAAGATAAATCAAACGCTGCCATACCCTGTCTTGAAACTGCCGACAAAGCAAAGAACGGCAGGAAGAAAGGAAGGAATCTGCTTTAATTGTTCTAAAGATCGTCCTCACCTACACCTTCATCCGTTCACACAATCGGGAGGCAGCCCCTGAAAGGGGGTAAAATAGGATTTCAGCAGCCAGCCACCATCTTATAAATTCACCATTACCATCACATTCTCAGACGCGTCGGGCAGAAAATCCGTAATCTCTTTCGATACGTTCTACGAGGCTGCCGGAAATCTAGGATGAGCTGGGAAGTGGAAAAAGGATTAAAAATCGCAGTTTAATGGTCGGTTCTAAATCACGTCATTTGGTGCTCGTGCTAAAGTTGGATTGCCCCGGTAAATACCGATTGTTTCGAATGCTTTTCCCCAACGGATTTGGATTTTTGGGCAGAAATGTGATACCGTAATCAGGGGTAATATTGATCAATTTTTTCAATATTTTTCGATTATTTTTCCTATTAAGGAGAATATGACATGTTTCATATTTTTAAAACCAGTACTGGACTCCTATGAACGTAAAACATGGTTGCAGAAATTTATTTAACTACTTTAAATTTGATTTAAAAATCGATTTCGTCGCGGTTTAGGAATTGATGCTTTGGGGTTACATTGATCAGTCTCCATTTTGACGGTTTTAACGAGTTTTATTGATCATGAAGGATACAAAACACCTTCATAATTGTTTATAAATTCTAATTTACAATTTCACCTTGCTTTTTAACGTTTTCTCTTAAAAACATTTACAATCGAAAAAAAACCATAATGCTGCATACATCTAGGGGCAAAAATTATAATCATTGCTAAATAGTTCTAGTTTCAAAATACAAATGAAATTTTACATTCACACATTCCCCTAGGCTCTCCCACTATTTCCATTTTCATATTTTCTTCAAAGTTAACCATTTGATAGGATTCCTTTCCATTTGTCCAATAAGGGCTTACTCTTGGAAAATGTCCATCCTTTTTAAATAACCAAAATTTATCATTAAATTACTATAAAAATAACACTATAACTGTACATATACAAAGAATAAAAGTAGTTCTTTCACATTAAGCAACCCGTTTGCTTCTAAATACTTTGTGATATCATCAGGAGAGTTGTTTGTTGGCGAGCCTTGGAAAAAATAGATATTTTAAAATATAGAAATTAAATTTTAACTAACAGAAAACAAATTCGAATACAAACAAAATTTTCACTCTGTTGTGGTATGAGCCTACTTGGTTGAATGATTCAACTGAATCAAAGCAATCGAAAGATTCCTTTTAATTCAACCACGGTAAATGAAAAGTTCATATACCAGTATTTCGATAGCAACTTACTACCTTCTTCAGTGAACGTTTTCGATTGATGAATGTGTATCGTTTCCCGAACGATACACAACGATACACATTCATCAATCGAAAACGTTCACTGAAGAAGGTAGTAAGTTGCTATCGAAATACTGGTATATGAACTTTTCATTTACCGTGGTTGAATTAAAAGGAATCTTTCGATTGCTTTGATTCAAACAAAATTTTGTTTATTTGATACTCAAATATTAGGCTTTCAAACGTAGAAAACAGTTTTCAAAAACTCAAACTATAGAGAAAGTTATTGATGATAATGTGGAAAAATTCACTGATGTTCAAAGTTACCCCGCTGATCAAAGTTACCCCGTTTTACGGTACCTAAATCTTGATGGCCCCTAAGGACTTAAAAGCGATTTCATTTGAAATCTTCGTTAAAAGATTTAGCTCAGAAAGCAACATTTCACATTTTCATTGAAATTGGAACCGATTTTAGTGTTGAAAACCTCTCTAAACTTTTTTTTAATTTTAATTTGCTTTAATATGATAAAATGGCACTGTGAAACAGGCTCGTGCGAAGGACCCGTCCATGGGGGAGTCCTTTTCTTAATTCAAATTTAGCCAAAAATGATAATATTCCAAAAATACACAATAAATGAGGAAATTGATTTCTAAAACATTTTTTTTTCTTATGATGATCACACAAACTCAAAGAATCATAAATTTTACTGATAAAATAAATTAAAATTTTCAACACATCTCGGGATGAATGTTTTAAATCCCTGGTATTTCCGATAAGACATTGATAAATTATTCAAAATGATGTTCCATATTCTGAACTAGAAATTTGCTTGAAAATGAATTCTAAGCAGTCTAGTTTTGAAATTTAAAATCATTTTTTCCCAAACACCAGAAAAAGAATGCAAATAAAAATAACGAATTAAGTTTCAGACATGAGAATTAATAGAATGCTACAATAATTCACAGTTTCAAAGCCAAGACATATTTTAATGCACTCCAGACTAATGAGCAATCATATTTGTCGAAGGTCATTCAATGGTGCACGTAACAGAAAGGCTACAATCTTGGAAAAACTTGTCAACCCTGCCTTAAGGGCCAAGATCGGGTACATTCAATTTGATTTCGATACCGTTGTTTATTGATTTTTCAAAATTTAAAAATCGGAATATTGGACTGACGTTACATTTCATATTAATTTACTCATATTTGAATGAAAACTTATGTTTTTGGAACATAAACTTCTTCTATCTAGAGAACAAATTTGTTCAGTTTGAATTTTTTTTGAGACTTTTAAAGAATCAAATTTTTACGACCGATAAAAAAAGATGTAAAATGCACACGTCTAAAAAATCAACCTTTTCTAGGTGCTTAAAACTTTATAGCAACAAACAATACTACTGCTTTGACTTCTGGAAACTTCTCTTGGGTGAATTTCAGGATTTTGTGGAATTTTAAAGGCTTTCAAAGCAAATGTATTTTCATTAAATTGCGAAGTAATTGAGAAGTGATAAAATCAAAAGCTCAAATTGGTATATGATTCTATTTTGAATTTGGATGATGATGAGCTTCATTTGTTGATAATTTTATAGATGAAACTCAATTTTGTAATTTTTAAGAAATGAACAGCAACTTCATTTTTATTCCGGTTCTCTGATCCATGAATTTTGAATTTTCAGCAAGTTGTTTAAAAAAGAAGTGCCTCGAAATTTCTTGATTATTTTAAGCACCGATAATTTCGCATATTTAGACATTTCAACAACTAAATGTAATGAAGACTTTCTGGCACAACATTTATGAAGAATTATTCTGGCCAACAATATGTTTACTTGACCTTTGCAAGAAGTGATTAAGCTTTTCAAAAATTTGTTCAAGAAAGGAATACATCTTTTGTAAACAGTCCTTAAATTATTGTAAATTGCTTGGGCATTGTTTTTTTTTTTTGTTTTTTCGTTAGTGTGTAAGTTTATAAGTTACCAATTTGATTTAACCCAATATTTGCGTATGAATTTCCATCATATGGCTAAACTGCCGTTCCAAGCAAAACTGCCTCATATCACTTTTGGGTCACTTTCCCTTTTTTTCTGGAAAAACTCTCTTTTAGTGTTAACTTTCGAGAAAAAAAACTAACAAGTATACTTTAAAAAAAAAAAAAAAACGAACACACACATATAGGATCTCAGTGAATCTTCATGTTTCTTTGAAGAGATCTAAATTCTACTTAAGACTAAAGCGTACATCTTTCAAGGATATAATGGCTAGCATCTTACTAATGCTAACACCACCAACCCACAGAAAGAGGACTATGTATGCCGTGACCGAGACTCGATCTCATGACCTCTGACTTAGAAGACTTGAACGCTGTCCTCTAGGCCAAGGTGTGCGGCCCACTTTGTTTGAACTTATACGAAATTTTCATCAAGGTGGTTGTCTCTATGTTAATTGTTCTACGCAATAATGTTACACTAGAGAAAATTCTATGAAAAATGCAAACTTTATCAAAAAGTTCACTTAAGATAAGTTCCAATCGTTGAATATTATGTTATTCACCGGAAAGAACACTAAAATAGAGGATGGGGAAGGAGCGATGAGCCTTGAGTGATATATTCAGAAAAATTTTCACCTAAACTTTTCGATAGGCACTTTTTACAGGATCGATTCTCAACTATTCTTTTTATAAAATTATAGGAACGTATTTCTCAAATTACTGTTTAACTTGATTTTTTGGGATAAATTGAAACTATTCGAGCTTTTAAAATGATAGAAAAAGTGTAGTCGTGTGACAGTTTTTCGTAGAACTAGCATCGGTATGCGTTTTGATTCTATACGCAAAAGTTTCACACGAAGCATTTTTGGCTCTAATTTTCCGTTTGATGAAGGAAATGTATTTTTTTTGGCAGAAATCATTCTATAATTATAAACTTGAACTGTTCTCTACGAAAAAACTTTCGGTGAATTTTTAGTTTGAGATAAAATGTGGAAATATAGATGAAATATCAATCGCATCTATCTCGTTTGCCAGTTTTTTTTTCACATGGGAAAATTTTGCTTGGAACGGCAGTAAATGTGATAAAAAAAATCCGAAGGACCAACTTTTTAGACACAAATTTCGAAACATACGCACCAAAAATGTTGATTAATTTAACATTTTTTGCAAAAATAATATTCAAACTAAAAAACCACTCAGAAGATTGCAGAGTTTTCTTTCATCTACTTGAAATTCTATGTTGAATGTATTTCTAAAAATTCTAAATTAAGTAAGGAGTTCAATAGAAAACAATTCTTATGGTTTTAAAATGGAAATTAACTTCGATCAACATTTAAAAAAACTATCAAATAAATTGCATTATATTTTTTTAAAACTTTAACTTTTGGTTTGGAGTATTAGATGATAAGGATTAGTTTAATGAAGTTACTAGCTGACCCGGTGTGCTTTGTTACACGTTGAAAAAATCAATAAAATTTTCCCTAAAAGTTGATTTTTTAAATTGTTTTGTGGGCATTATTTGAAATCATATAACAACCTAACCGTTCCAAATTCCTAAAAATTCGAAGCCGCAGGATTGAGGACCCGCATTCATACTTGAAACATCAATCTCCTGAAACGGACTATTTACAGATGAGAAGATCATCAATAGCGAATTTTATTGCCTTCTTTTACCCCTATGAAGGATTTTGTCATTGTATAAAATAATTATTTCTTATATCATTTGAATGAATGTTGATCTATTTTAATAGGAATACAATGGAATATTTAGAAGCTTAAACATGCATTCAACAACGCTCGAACATTCACTTTTGTATAAAGATTAAGCTTTTAAAAAAAATTTAAAAAAAATCAATTAGCAGTTTTAATGAAAGAGGGCTTATTTAAAAGGCTTGTAACTCATGTAACACTTATTAAATCTTCATGAAATTTTCCGAAATGTTTCCGAAAAACAGTTTTGCTGATAATTTTTTTTCTGCTCGAACACATTTTCACGAAGTTATTATTGCGAGGAAGAATTACCCTAACGGGTTAAACTCCTATCAAAAAAGAAAAAAAAAGTTATGTTTGTTTTTTCGGGGTAAAAATGGGCATATAACACATCACTCAGATGCCTCTAGTTAGAGCTGACGGCAGATGAAAATTCCTTAGAAAATATCACATAAGATAAGCATTATTTCAGGCCATTAAACCGGCGGTTTCAAAATTTTTTGGGATTTTGGGTCCAAATTTGCCAACTGTGCATTTGATGGATGGGGTACTTAATATACATAGAAATATTTCTCGAGTTCAAATACTCTTTGATACCAAATTTGGTTTCATTTCCTCGATTAATTTTTTTTTTTTTATTAGTTGTTAACCCAGGTGGTAAATCCAATTTACGGATTGCATTCCAAGGCACGGCGAGCCACCGCGTCCCCCCAGTTTGCTACTCTGGGTCCATGGGTGCAATTGGACGACTCATGATACAATGCTAAGGAACACTGTACCCCCTACGCCATAAAGTCCACCTGGGGCCACTGACCTTTGTTCCCACCTCGAACTGTTTGACACACTTTGCTTCAATAGTGGGAGGTCATTTCGCGCTAGTGCGCTCCAAGGCAATACTCGTTTCCGAATCCTCGATCAGCATACCTCATTCTAACAAAACTCGATGCGCAATCCCTCCTCTTACGAGTTAGGACCCGACATCTCATCGTGTGAATGAGGTCCCCACACAGCGCAACTACTAGCTTTGTGAATCCAGTCCAAGATCCAGAGACACAAAGCGAGTTGTCGACGACACTTTCTCTGTTCAAACACGCGGGTAGGGGGGATAAGCCCCCTAAGCCACGTGTAGGACTCAGACTCCTCCGAACTCTCAAGTAGTGTTGACTTAAGTCACCACTCAGCGCAACTACTCGATCTTCAAGTCGGGCGCATGACCACCCGAAGCGCAGATCGAGCTATAGAACGCCCTCATCAGGTCACACTCGCGGTTCAGGCGCATCAATTCCCGAAACGCGTGTCGAACCCTGACACCTCCGGCAAACTGTGCCTCTCAGACACTGACGGGATAACACGTCCCAAGTGATCGGCCCACCATTGGCCACCACTTTGCGCATCTACTCGTTTTGCGGGTCGGGTCTATACCCACCGAAGCGCAAAACGAGTTGGCGATCGCTCTCCCTCCGGTCACGTCCGCATATCAGGGCCATGACCCCCCGAAAGCATGTTGGACCACCACGCACACACCCAAGTACTGGTACCTAAGTACCCGGGTGCACCACTTCTTCCGCGCGGGTTTGGCAGACCCGTCGACAGCCTCTAGTGGGTTTGGTGTAGTTCTCTTGGCCGTACATCTGCAATACGCCGGACTTGCAGACACGTTTCCACTCTGCACCACGGGGAGGTGGAACTACGTCGCAGAGCATCCTCGATTAATTCAATGCAAGAAATGTGTACGGTAGCCCCCTTTCCTTCATTTTATGTTATTTTATGTCTATCAATAAAATATATCATACAATTTTTTTAAAACTTATTTGTCATTTCAACAAATCATCTCATTTCGTCAAAACGCTTTCATTTATCAATTTTATTGATGATAATGCTTTTAAATAAATTCTACCCTCTCATTTCACCATCTTTCATTTCATCTAACGTTCTATCCATATATACCAATTTCATAATCTTAAGATGTCCCTACTGAAAAGGTAATCACTTTTAACCGATAAGGCGGATAACTTAAAATAACATTTTTTTAGTTAATTTTGGTTGGGAATTCAGAGGGGTTTGCGAATATTATAGAAACCATTCTCGGTATTGAAAATAAATTGACATCAAATCGTTGATCGTAGTTTCCGGAAATTGTACTGATTGTGTCATATTTTTAGTAATTTTGTATGGGAGAACCCATCTTTTCATTTGGAGGGGTTTAAAAGTTTTATAGAAACCAATTTCTGAAAATTGTTCGAATTGTAACATATTTTATTAGTTTTTATTGTGAGTCCCCCGTCCTTTAAGTCGGAGCGGTTTGAAAGTATTTTAGAAACCATCTCCGATCCTTAAACCTCTTAAAAACTTAATTTCACATAAATCGGTTCAGCAGTTTTCGTGTTTATAGGCAACAGACAGACATACAGACATTAATTTTTACATAGATGAGAATCTTTATTCATTAATATCATCAGACAGTTTGATGTGAATACTACAGGTATAGCTTTTTTCTTATTCAATAGAAGTGATCCATCTATTTTCTAATTTTTAGAATGTTTCAGTGATTTTCAAACTCATTCAGGTATTCGATTTTTTGTAAATCATACTGAAAGTGGTTTCATGAGTAATAAAAAATCTCTTTATCTGCATACAAATGCACATGGCTAGCGTTCCATGTAAATAATATTTTATCAATTCATATTTGGTTCAACTATCAGTCATAAACAAAATGAATCAACCCTAATGTAAGATTGATTCAACAATACAGGCTTTCTCAGATGCTAATTGGAGAAATATTTATGCGCAAAATTGATTTGATAGATTTTGAATGAGTTATTGATGACCATAACATATTTTTCAGCAAGCAGCAATTTCTAAGATGAATCACCCATCATGTTTTATGGACACAATTTTATTCAACAGTACAAAGTTTGTCAACAGTCGATTGCTAAAAAAGACAGATGAATGTTTGATTCTACATAAATAAACCTATGTGTGTCAGATTGGAATTTGAAGACATGTCAAACAAGATTTATTTCAAAACAAAAATTACTATATATGTATACCTTAGTCAAATTCCACTCCGATACATCTCTACCGGATCCAACCCAATTCGAAACTCCTATGTGTACCTTTCGCAGCCAGAAACTCTCACATGGTGTGAAAAAATATGGCAACGAAATCAGATGTCGAAAATGAAATTTTTTAATCAATTCAACCTTGGCTAACTCCCCGGTTGATCGTTTGTTCAGCGCTTTTTTTCCTTCTTCTTTCTAGTTTTGCTTGTTCTCTTCTCTCTCCCAAAAACATTTCGCCAGCAGAAAACCTCAACAATCCAAAAACACACTCCAACAGTTCAGTTCGTTCGTTTTCCCCGATTGAAAAGCAATCACTCCAAAGGTTAGAAAACCCATGCCGAAATGTTCAACCTCGGTTTGGTTTCATAGCAAAAATGGAATCCTTGTTGGATGTTTTTTTGCAGCTTCTGAAATCCACCATCACTTGAGCTGCCTGAGCTGCGGGGGGCTGCCGGATGTTTGTTGTCCAGGGGAGGAGATGAAATCATTTTAAATTTCATCTGCCATAAAGCTGGAAATCGTTCCGTCTTTCTCCGTCTTCTTGCTTTGGCTGGTTGGGATGTGATATACGTCTGGTTCTCTAATAGATATCCGAACAACAACAATCGGTATAGGTACGTACTTGAATCGACGGAAAATGGCGTCTGAGTGTTGGCTAGGATTTTGCTCGTTTCCATTTTTCACGGATTACCCTCCTAAAGTGGAGACAATGGGTCGGGCGGGGGTGGAAAATTGGGCGGAAGGAAGGAAACACTTTCCTTTAGTTTTCCTGCTTCGCTCTCCGGGGAGAGTGGAAAATGAATATAAACACTTGAAAATAATGTTACGGTTTTGTGCTCTGCTTCGCCGAGGTGAAATATCGATTCAATCTATTCAATAGGGCAGAAGGAGCGTCGTCGTTGTGAATCGGAATCAGCAGTAGCGGATGCTGTCTGTGTTTTTTCCTCCTTTTTTTCTACAGTATTCCTGAAAATATTTCCCACTTGAAGCACTCAAACCGAGCTAGAACAAAGTGGAACACGATTTTTCCCCATCATTTCTCAAGAGTACATACAAAAGTGGCTCAACCTCGCCGCTCAATAAAAATGAATCAGATGAGCAAATATTTTTACTGAATTACATCACTGCTTTCGTTCAGTCAGGGAAAAAGGTTCCGAAAAGTTGTTCCCCATTCACCGGCAGCTTCCCGGATCAAGTAAGCAAGGTTTTCAAATTCAAAATTCCTGTTCAAATAAATCTATGAAAATTTTAGCAACACTTAAGCAACACCGGGAGCCGAGCATTGTGTTTTGCCACAAACTAAAAAGGAAACCCAGGCCGTACCCCAGCTGCTCGGCTAGAGCAAGCTCCATAAAAATTCTATGATTTTGCAACCGACTCCACCGGAAAGACGTTCCGGCAACCAACAAAAGTAGTGCACCCAATTCCTTCCTTCCGAAAAAGACACAAGAAAACGCCACCACTGGCGCTGTTTCGTCTTTTTCCCCGGCAACGGAAGTATGTGAATCTGTGAAAAATGTGATGCTATACCATTTTGTCAACTTCCTCCCCAAGGAGGGTTGGTAGTGTAAAAGAGATACGTCAACTCTCTGGGTTGTGCACGAAAAAACTTGCCTTCTGCCAGGCAGCTTTCCAGCCAAAATCCTTGGAAATCACTTCACCTTGGCGAGTTAGTCACCGAAACCTCAGCTTTAGCGAAGCCGGAAAACAGTGGGTATTTTTAAAATAAAAATTCAAAGATCGTTGAAATTTTCTGTTCAAAAATGCTATCCGCTCCTTTCAACATATATTATACCTTCAGATGGAGACCAAAATATGAGTGCTTATAATAAGTTTCCAAGGAGACTCGAAATATACGATTGAAGACCTAACTTAAAGGAGCATCAACAGTAAATAACATAAACAATTTTTGTGCACTACATGTAAATGGCCTACTGGACTGAAAAAAAGAACAACAAACCTGCAAATGACAGGAATCTCGCTAGAAAAACTGTCGCTATTCGGTTTTTGCTATACACAAAACAATTTTCTTATTAGGTATTATCCATACCTACATCTGTTTAAATTTTGCCAGATTGCTACACAGCAAATTTTTTTGTGCTGGAAACCTGCAAAGTTTTGCTGGTTTTTGTCCCGCTGGTTTTCCAGCAAAATTTTCAGCAACACAGATTTTTGGAAAGACCAGCAAACTCAACTGCAGGAAAAACAGCAATTTTCAAACAGATTTTCTATAAACCTACAAATGTTCTGTTCATATTGATTTCTTTTTATCAATATTGCTTTTTATTCTTATTTCCCAAAGTAAATTTTTTTCGCATGCTTTGGTATAAATAAATGGTTTTAATTATGGATATAAAACAAAATTTAATTTGTACAAAAAATGCATGCTCTTTCTTTATCTTTTAGCGACTATCCGGTCGGAATGTAACAGTTTAATAAGTCTGAAAAATAATTAAAACGTTGTCAAAATTCTGTAAAATTTAAGCTAAACAATCTACTTACCGAATGATTCGCTTTGAGAGATTTCTTTTTATATTGGACAACATCAAACTTCGAGCACTTTCTTTTTCAAATCACCTAAAGTTAACTCTTAAAAATAAATGACTTCAGAATCTGACAGATCGATTGATGATTTTCCAGCAATTCGGATCAATTGCTGTAAATTTTCCAGCAAAAAAGAACATGTGCTGGAAAAGTCAGCAAAATGAATCATGTTAGCTGGTTTTCCAGCTATTATTTTTTTTGCTGGCAATCGAGGCAAAAATTTATTGTGTTGGTTTGGATCAAACTACTCCATATACTCAATACAAAATTTATGAAAAGTTCGGTCCGGCCGGGAAGTCTGAATTTAATGAGTTTGAAAATCCTGGATTTCACTGGATTTTTTTTACTTCATTTACAAGAGCTATTTTAGTTTTTCTAAGGGATTTTTCCCTAAGTATTTCAAATTATGATTTTTTCGCCTAATAACGATTTTTTTTTAAACTTTCACCAAACAAACGTGAATGATTTTTCGGAAGCCAAAAATACTATTCATATGTGTCTTGATAAAAATATAATGTTTGAAATATTTTGTTCGAAGTTATGCATTGAATAGATTGCCCAGATAATGCTCAAATTTTTTGTTGAAAATTAAGGAATGAAATGCCTGGAATTTCCCAGGTTTTTTGAGTAAAATTTCCTGAATACGCTAAGCGATGCGGAAGAAATCTAGAAAAAAAATCTAAACATTTCATTCTTTAACGACACTTTAAAATTTAAAATGTATTCCTATCTACTATTTTTTCCCAAACATGTTTTGTCGAGTTTACACAAGATATCGTCGTTTCATGTAAGTTCAAAAGTTAAAATTAAAATTTTCCTTTGGTTCCCCGATTTCAAAATCGATTTTTGACAAAAAATTTTTTCGGGAAATCACCAGATTTCGTTTTATGCTTTTTTAAGTCATTCGGCATCAAAATTAGCATTTCGATTTTTGCGATTTCCTTTGGTCCATCCTTTGATGATTTATTAGGGTCAAAAATACTTTTTGTAGTAGAAAATTTGACTGCAAATATGTTTTTCCATGGAGTTTTTTCAACTTGCAGTCTTTTTTTAAGCAAAACGTCGTCGTCTTTGCTAAAAACAAGACTGCAAGCCGAAAAAAAGGGAAAAAAAGAAACGGTGAACGTTTTACTCGTTTCTTCACCAATATTTTTATGTTTGCTTTGATGCACCTTGAAAGACCTACGGCAAATATGTTTTCTTTACTTGCATAGAACGCAGTAAAAACAATTTTTTGGCTAGAAAGCTGACCCTAACCTAGACTTTTGTTCCTGATTTTGGCCATTCCATAGTTCCTATAATTGGCCCCCAGTTATATAATGTTGACTCTAGTCATACTACAATAGGGCATAAAAATTATCTTTTTTTAAAGTACAGATCCCGTTCATTTTTGCCAACATTCGATTTTGGCAACATCCGATTTTGGCACATGTGCCAAAATCGAAAGGTTTGTAGACGCAACATTACCTATTAGTTTTCTCAATAACAGCTTTCTTGTCAAATTCAAGCTAAACAATCTACTTACCGAATGATTCGCTTTGAGAGTTTTTTTTTTATATTGGACAACATCAAACTTCGAACTTTTCCTTTTTCAATCACTTAAAGTAAAATCTTAAAAATATCTAAGTAACAGGACCAAAATAATTTTGACAAACACCATAAAGACACTTTTCAGGAATAATTCAGTCAAATTCCAGTCAGAAAGTCTATTAGTATTGGTGTGTTTTTGGTCTTCGACTGTTTTCGGGTGTGTTCGACTCTACGGCGCGTATTGAATGCACACCGGCGCGAATTAGCAATATAGTTTAGTTCTGTGGTTTTTGATAAGGGTTTAAAAACTGAGAGAAAGAAATTAAAAGCTTATTTTGTTCACGTTAAGAATTCAATTATGTAAAAGGATCTAAATCTATTTAGCCATTTTTTAATTTTCATTTAATATGAAGTCACATAAAGTTGTAAAACCTAAGAAAATGTGTAAAAATTTTTGAGCGAAGACTGTTTTCTTAAAAGTAGCTCTAAATTTTAAGAAGAATTTAAGCCTTCGAGTCTCTTGATTCAGTCAGAATCTAAACAAAAAAGTAGTACATGGAATAGTGAATCTCGCGTGGTCTCTCTGAACCTTCTAGGTGGAATGAATTGAACCTGCTCCCTTTATTATGACCTTGTATAATAGTCTAAAATACAACATAACTGATTTTTTTTTTAAAAAGCTTTATTTAAAAAATTTGGTCTCATTTGTTAAGTAGAATTTTTGCAAATTATAATCAATTTTGACTTAAATTGAATTTGATTTGTCCTATTTGTGTACTTCAACTCGCCATTTTGTCGCACAGTTTTCTTGCCAGGATTTTACCAGAACACCGATTGAATGTCTTCATTTTCCCCAGACGAGAGTTTCCATTTCGTGAATAAATCTAGTCCTGCCGGAGAGCACGCTCGCTCAACCGGGAACCGGGGGATGAACGATCTTCGCTTTCCACCGGCGGCTGCTGAATATTTAATCAACCCCGACTCGGCCTGATTCATGTAGTTGACGGTTTGGCTATGAAAATTTTAACTCCACGACCGGTTCCTCAACCTCCTGAGTCAGGTGTAGTTCTCTTATTGCAAAATTTCCCCCGGAAAGAAACCAAAACAATCAACGTGAAAAATAACCTTTGCTTCCGGTGTGGTTTGGATTTAGTCGGAAAAAATTCAAATTTAGGCACACATTTTTCTTTGCTCCCGGTAACAACAAAGGTTGTGAGCTATTCTACTCTGTTGGTAAACTAAGCCAAGATTTGATAAATAAATATCATCAACTTCGAGTTCCCTTACGGAGAATATTGCTCTTCATCATCAACGTTTGGCTTGATTTCGGCACGAGCGAGTGCTGTCTTGAATCTGAATGATTTGCTCTAATACTGCTGTTGGAGTTGCTTCTTCACCTCGTATCGTAATCCATTGCTGTTCGCCTTTTGCCTGTTATCATCATCAAACCTGGGAGTGATTTTCCTTCTGAACATTTTTTTTCCTGCCGGCTCCAGTTTTCCCTCCCTTTCGAGGTTCGTTCGAATGGAAACGTGATTGACTGTGTATTGACTCATCACACGTTCACAAGGAAACTGGAAAAAAAAACTTGAATGGATGATGAACAGTGAGGAAAGCTTCGGGAAAAATGAACTCATCACCGACATTGTTTTTCTGAGCAATCCCAATCCGCTTCCCTCTGTAAT
Organism: Uranotaenia lowii; assembly: GCF_029784155.1. Taxonomy (NCBI): domain Eukaryota; kingdom Metazoa; phylum Arthropoda; class Insecta; order Diptera; family Culicidae; genus Uranotaenia; species Uranotaenia lowii. The sequence goes on from NC_073692.1 coordinate 75,495,425, forward strand.
GTTGTGTGTTTTTTAAAGAGTGGGGGTGGAAATTTTTCCCCAAGACCGCACGCGAACAATGAGCTGAAAAATGCAATATCCCAACATGACTAGACACAAATCCCGACCCCGGAAAAGGTTACGGAACGAACAGCTAGAGCTAGCTCGTCGCCGTTTTACCCTGGAAAAAGATGGTCATAAAACCCAACGACAAAAGTCTAGCCAAGTGGAAACAGAAAACTGTGGAAAGATTTGTCCGAAGAAAATCATGGTCGACCTCTCGATTCATCAGCAATGCGAGGAAAAGGGAAAGATGAGCCGAGAAAAAAAAAATCTAGAAAACATGGCTTCCGTTTTCCGTTTACGGATTTGGTCAGTTTGTAAGTAGCAACACACATACACAGTGTATCCTTTTCCCTATACCACACATCCTGTGTAAATCCTTTTGCCTTGAACGCTAGATAATGGTAAAAAGCGAGGGGGCAAGAGCAAAAAAAACATCCCGACAACGACGACGGTCCTGATATTGATTTGATGCTCCTCCGGGAAACCGGGATTAAGGGGGCTACACTGCTTCTGTTAGGGATCTGTGAATGTGTTATCACGTTTTTCCCCTGGAGCACTTATGCGGATAAAACGGAATCTTGGGAACGATATTCGGGAAACGGACGTCGTTAAGCGGAATATCTTCTATAGCCTAGCTTTATGTGATTGGATGTGATATGTGATTTGTAGCAAAGTTTTCGTTATGCGTTCTGAACTAGATATTCACGTTCCTGACTGAAGCTTTAATTTCTGGTTATGAAATTTTAGTCCTAATCTCCAAAGGTTTTAGGACTAAAGCTAAGGAATAGTTTAACACTACACATTCCTCTTAAAGTTGAAGTTAAGCGGCTAATTTTGGTATCTTTCGTGGTGTCGCTTTTAAGATGGCTGCATCGTTGTTTTGAAAAGCATTTAAAAAGAATCTGGAGTTCACATATTTCTCAAAGCTATAGCCAATCCCCACCTAACATGAAATTGTAATAGAAATAATAATCCAAATCGAATATTAAGACATTTTAAATAACTAACGTAAACACTTTGGTATTGAATGATATTCTAATTACGACAAGCTTGGCCCAAAAAAAATTGAATCGGATAGCAGTTTAATCAATTCGTAAATATTTCTCCAAGAAGTTGAGAATATGCTAATTCGACATTTACCATTTTAGTGAACTGATTTACGATAAATGGGCGGTCCTTCAATTGACACTCTCTCCGGTCTCTTCCTTTGACCGGTTCGTAAAAAGAAAATCTCACCTATAGAGCTATAGCGTGGACCATATCATCTGATGAGTTGGCATCGTGTTAATACATACCGGACTGCAATCTCGGAGGACTGGAGTTCAAATCTCCCTCGAGGACTTTTTTTTCCTTTGTTTTGCATTTTGTTGGAAAATTCACTTTTGTAGCTATATGCTATTTTGGTAAGTTTAATACAATCTTTTTATCTGGTATATTTGTTTGAATAATTCTGTTGTTCCTGCGTTATACCTTCATAAATGTTTGCTGGGTCACTCTGAACAAATGGATCCAGGTGTGGAAATACTTGAGAATTCCCAGCGAAGAAGATCACAAATATCGGAATCAGAATTTGCTGTGTCGCCGTTCAGGAATAAAACTGAAGTGAGAAAGATAAACTTTTCCTTATATTTTTAATGTTCTTCCAAAAGAAACTTAGGCTGGTAACCAGAACGTTCTAGTAGCAAATTTTTAAATCATCTTCACTCGTCGCAGTTCTTCAGTGAATAATCAAAAATGTCTTAGCCAATACATTATGATCAGACAGGATGATCAAAACTTCAAAGTCGATAGATTCCAGGACGTCATCCTTAACTCCAATCATGAGTTCTTTCCGCATCGTCTTTTACTCCAATCATGAGTTCTCAATGTTTAAACGTCATTGGCAAACATGTGAACACCAGCGGCGATAATTCGATTTGGAATCGCCGGCACTAACCTTTCAGCGCAACCGCATTGCGTTTAACCAAAGATCTCCAAGTATCAAGATAGTCGGGCTGTTTTTTTTTTCGAACAAATCGTTGGCGTCACCTACACAATGTTTATAGTGCTGCCGCCCTGCGAGATGGGATCCAAGCTTTGCAGCTTTCCACACAAGTATTGCAGCTTTGCATTCAAGCTTTGAGTGGAAGCACATCAACACACTAATACTTAGAAAATCCAACGTAACTTCACTCATACAATGTTTATGTTTATATTGTTTACAACTATGCAATTTGCATTGGTGCCTGTGTGTGCGTGAAAAAAGTTCAAACTCGAGCTTTGATCTCAACCCGTCAACCCTCATTTGGCGCTAGTGCTTTTTTCTCAGATTAAGCGCTTTCATCTCCAATGCTTTTAATGCTAAAAAAGCTTAAATCTGAGGAAAAAAAACTTAAAAACGAGATTCACTAAGCCTTAGCAAATAGATGTTGGTAACACGATACATAGAGAAATCCCGTAGTGTTGCATCCCCTTGCCTCCAGACAAGTTGCCCGGCTGTGCGTATGTATGTAAGCAGGCAGTAGAAAACCAAAAAAAAAATAGTTCCTTGTTTCCAATTCTCTTACCTATCATAAGACAAAGGGGGAAAGTCCATTATTAGGATTTCAATAAGATGTCGCCAAGCAGAGTAAAATGAATAAGACAATATGTTTAAACTTACGGTTTCCTACGGGCGTTCGGAGCAGCAGTAGACTTCTGCTGCCACGAGCTGTACCAAAATATTGTTTGTTTTAGTTCCTCTTGCTATGTTCAATTTGCAATCGAAAACAATAGATCAATGATTGCTGATGACAGATGGTGATGATAAACGCGGTACAAATGTTTACATCATCACACGGTTAAGCGAGACTACTTAAATTGGGTTCGTGGTATTGCCAAATATTCTGGGTAAGAGTATCAAAGTTCTCATTCAGAAATGAGAACTTTCCCGGTTAGGGGAGATGATAAGTGGAGAGTGAGACATTAGCAATCGCTAATGAATTGTGTTGATGTGTAGTGACTAGACTGACGAAACATGAATAAAGATAACTCTGTTGCCATTGGGCTTAAAATCCCGGAAAAAAAAATAAATAAATAAATAAATAAATAAAGATAACTCTATTCCACCACTGAAACCTGCGTTTTCAACACAATATTTTCTGACACATCGATAGAGGAGAATCTAAATCTATGATTTTATGCAAAAAAAAATAATCATACAGAACTCGCTTTGATATGCTTTTTATGGCAATGTTCTAGCACGGCCCATGCGCTCGTTATAACGCGCCAATCGTAGTACGCTGAAAATAGCATTAATTTTTCAAAACGGACAATTATCATTAAAAGTGAACAAGGTGTTGGGAAGAATGACAGCTTGCTGTTAAATTCCTTGAAAAAAAAAAAGTGAACAAAAAGTCAAAAATCATGTTTTGAGCGTCAATTCAGCCCAAACAATCAACTTTTTATTTTTTTCAAATTTGTATGAGCCCATTTTGATTTCCTTTCCATTCAAAATGTCTTTAAGTATTAGTGTGTTTTTGGTCTTCGGCTGCTTTCGGGTGTGTTTGGCTGCTAGACGCGTATTGAATATACAGCGGCACGTATTTGCAACACAGTTTTGCTCTGTGGCTGTGAATATGATTTTTAAAAATCAAGTTTTTAAAGGAACTGAATGAATTTTAGAGATAAAAAATCATAAGCTGTCGCGTTATTTTCTTATGCCAATGATACTATGTTATTTATTACACGCGATTGGCATAGAGGCTGAATTTTGGGTGTAAGAATTGTTCGCGTTCATTTCAAGCTAAGGAGAAGATTGAGTTTATGTAGTTTGGAACAGTAATATTTGGCTATTGTCAGAATTTCTTCAAATCACTTCTTCACAAATACACATATGATAAGAATGATTTGATAGAAATATGCTGTTGAATAGAAAATTATTTTTTGATTTAGAAAAAAAGGTCAAGAGTTGAATTTTCACTTAGGCCGGAACAAATTTCATATCCTTCTTTTGTCACTCAGAGTTGAAACATCGCGAGGGGGGGACAATAAAAAATAATTCAAAAAACAAATAAATTGGAATAAGTTGCACGAAAGCTTGTATGCAACAAAATTGCATACTATATCATTGCACAATGCCAAATCAAGTAATTTTGTATCGAATTATTCAATCAAATCAAGAATACAAAAGGTGAAATAACTCCCATCTTCCAAAATTTGTTTTTTGGTCTTGTAATCTTTCGCGTAATATAAAATTTTTTATTCAAAATTTGCTTAAATACTTCAAACTTTATTTATTTCACCCTTCGGGTTTTTGGTAAATTTCGAAGGGGAGGGTGACAAAAGAAGAAATTGATATTTGTTCCAGCCTTATTTACGAATAAAATAAGAAACAGAATAGAAAAAAACGCAGATTATCAGGAAAAAAATTGTGTTCAAAATGAGGTTGCGCATTACACCACGGTTGTAATTTCAAATTTTGTTTACTTTTTGTACAACAATACAAATGCGCATAAAAACCAGAGAGATTCTCCAACTACGGTACGTTCTAAAAACGTACATCCAAAGAAGAGGTTGCAAAATTTTGAAACTGATCGAAGCTAACTATGTGCCGAAAATGCGCTGAAAGGTGCATTGCGCCAAAAGTGATATGATAGCTTTTCCGTAATTGGCATAAAGATGCGAGCTCTAGGTCAAAACGATGCAGGACCACTACATACAAACAATCAAGCGAAACAAGAAAAACATTTAATGGGATTTTCATCCTATCGGATAATTCATACCAGAAACAAGAAAATTTAAAAAAAGTTGTCGTCGATAAAATTGAACTCACAACCTACACACAATGTCTGGTGATTTGCCGGGGTTTGCTTGTAGGGGAACTTGTTCCATGTCTTCCACGTACATTTTGTATTAAAAACGAGTGTACTCGTTGAAGAAAAGCGTTTTCTACATTTATATTTAAATGAATATATAAATTAAATTTGAAAATTTAATCTTATTCAGTATACAAAATTTTCAACTTAATCTAAAAAATAATTTTCAATAAATTACTTATGCAATTAGCTTCGCAAAAATATAACCTATTTCAAACCAAAATGGTTTTATTGTTTATCCATCATTAAATGTGAACAAATTTTTTTGAAATTTGTAAAGAATATCAAAACTGTACCAAGCATTTCTTTGAGAACTTCTAATCGAGTTAATTTATGACTATCATCTTCATGGTTTCATGTAGCCTGAAAATTCCCGAACACCATGAAATATATGGATGAATAATCTTGACTACTGCAAAAATCTTTGGTCAGCTTTTCTGAGTTTTGGACCACTCTGCGCCGATGCATGCGAGCATGCGAGCATGAAACTATTGCAACATCGAAAATGTCATGCCATATAATGTTTAGAATCAAACCAAAATTTCAGGGTAGTTTTGAGGCTACCTAAATACCTACTACCTAAGGGTCCAGCGCCGATTGACCGGCGCATAGGGCTGAGATAAAAGATCTCCACTGCTGGCGATCCGGAGCCAGCGTCTTCACTTGCTGCCAGCCGAGGTTCTCGTCAACTGTGCGAATTTCAGCGGCTAGACTTCGCCACCACGAGCTTTTGGGCCTGCCTCTTCTTCGATGCCCATCTGGATTCCAGTCAAGCGCCTCTCTGCAAATCTCGTTTTCATCTCTTCGCAGCGTGTGCCCAATCCATCTCCACTTACGTTCCCGAATCTCGATTTCTAGCGCCTTTTGATGACACCGGCGATGAAGTTCAACGTTTGAGATCCAGTTGCCAGGCCACCAAGCGCGGATGATGTTCCGCAGGCAGCGATTCACAAAAACTTGCAGTTTTCGCGTCGTCACCGCATATGTGCACCAAGTTTCACACCCGTACAGCAATACGGATTTGACGTTTGAGTTGAAGATTCGGATGTTTCGGAGACTCGCAAACGCAAATCGGGCTTTTCTGATCCGGGTTTCGATGTCCTTCTTGGTACCACCATCAGGCGTAATCTGGCTACTAAGATACTGGAAGCACTCCACTGTCTCAACCTGTTGTCCAGCTACCACGAAATTGGAACGATTTTCTGTATTGATTTCCATCGACTTGGTCTTTCCGACATTGATTTTGAGACCTGCTGCCTTGGAGCTTTCGGTGAGGTCGTCGAGTTTGCTCTGCATGTCTTGTTGTGTTTACCAGCCATAGTTTTGAGGCCTTGAGTATAAAATTGAGCGCATTTTCGCTTGACCCTCTTCAAAGTCTTTACAGTGTCATCCGGTACCAGTTTCTTTTTTTTTTTCATTTTCTTAATACGTCCTTCTCGTCTTTGACTGTCTTCTTTCTATCCCGAAGTTCCCGCTTCATTATTGCCCAGTACTGCTCCGCCGGGCGCAGCTCCAGACAGTTTGGCGGGTTCATGTCCTTTGGAACAAAATGGACAGAATTGGTCTCATACCACTCCAGGACACTTTTAAAAATAGTGGCATGATCTGGCAAATCTGGCAAAAATAGCGGAGCTTCTTCGTGCTGCTGCGCGAACGACAAGAAGCGCTTCTCGAGGCACTCAGATTTGTAGATTTCGCGATTTAATGTGCCCTTTGCCATGAAAGTCTCACTTCTCAGTCCGCAAGAGCAGATGGCCTGCCAAACGAGGAATTTTGAGGCGAACTACGACATTTTCTTCTTCTTAAATTGATCGTCTACATCGAACTTGCTCTTGCCGGTGAAAAACTCCAACCCCGGATTCTGCTTAAAATCGGCTTTTATATACGTTTTGTCGTCCATCACACTGCTGCCATATTTTGTTAGCATCTTCTCGTAGAGCTTCCGAGCCCGAGTTTTAGCCGTCGATTGTTGCATCTCATCGCGGTTCGAGAAGTTCTGTACCTTGTATGTATGTAGCCCAGCACTCTTCTTTGCATTCTGAACGAAGTTCTGCGACATGCCGATCTTTTTAGCCAAATCACGGCTTTAGACGTTGAGATTTGCTTTAATCATCTGTTTCATCATTCACTCCGTCTTTTTGTTTTCCGGTTCCGGTTTTCTTCCAGCTCCTTTGCCGTGGTCCAACGTCAACCGCTCCTGGAACCGCTTCAACACTCTGGAGACGGTTGAATGGTGAATGTTCAATATTTTTCCCAACTGCCGGTGCGACGGGTCAGAAAATTCCTGATGTTTGGATTGAATTTGTTCTCTCGACTCGCGTTGGTTCACCTCCATTTTGGTTAAATCGAAAAAAACGACTTCGAGTTTGACAGAATGTAAACATTAGCTGCGTTCAATCGTAAGTAGCGATTGGTTTCGACTAGTTTCTGTCAAGTGGTCGTTGTTCAATGGGCTGATGTTTTGGTTGAAACAGGTCTGGTCGTTGTTCAACGGAGCAAGTTGAAATCGATCGAAACTAGTCGAAACCGATCCAGCTCGAAAGCAGGATTCATTTCTACCACACTAACACACATGCAACGTGTGTGTCAGACAGAGAGCATGCTTTTGTTTCGTTTTCGCCATTTCATTTTCGTCAAGTGCTCTGGATGTTTGGATTCAGTCGGCAGTCGGTTCTGTGTGTTTCTAGTCGGTGGGATGGTCGCTGTGCTAACTCTTCCTGCAATTATTGCTGTGCTGTGTGGTAGAAGACGTTTGCACTTTATTTGAATGGAAAATAAACTTCAAAAATCTGCTTTTTTTTTAAATCTTACTGTATATATTTTTGTAGCGTTTAAATAGTTGTAGGAAGCTGACGCTTTGAAGGGAAACTAGGCTATTGATTCTAAAACTGTCGCCTTTGGTTTTCATTATAAATATTGAATAATGAATGGCTGTTTTATCCTGTTTAAAATTACCAACACAAGGGGAAGAGTCAATTCACCTGACTAATCAAAAAAACTTGAAAATATCATTTTTGTCCAATTAGCACCCAGTAAATGTAAATGTAAAAGTAAATGTAAAGGTCTTAATGTAAATTGCATAATGTAAGGTCATGTAAATGTAAATTTAAAAGTAAATGTAAAGGTCATAATTCTCTTATTGTTGTCCGGAGTCCATATAAGCTTGTTTTCTAGCCCGTTACGAAACGCGTCTAAATTTTCCCGTGGTCTGTTTCGGTCTGTCTAGAAATTCGTTTGCAAAACGCACAAAACACGCATTAGTATTGGTGTAAGTATGTTCAACGGACGACCTGGTTGAAATCGATCGAAGTCAATTGGAAAGAGACAGATTACCAACTGTCAAAATCCATTCCTACTTGTTTCGACCTATTTCAACCTGTTTCGACTAACTTCCATTGAACACACATAATGAAGTGTATTGTTTACATTCTGTCAAATGTAAATGTAAAAATTAAAAAGTGTGCAAAATTTGGTTGTTTTTTGCCCAATGGTTAAAAAGTTATGCCCTGTTTCATGCGTCGCAATAATTTCGTGTTCGCCCTTTAAAAAATTTGGTTAAAATTTCATTATCACAATTTTCGCTTTATTTAATTCTCGGAAAATAAATAATAATTAAAATCTAGCTGGTAATAACACAGTAGTTCAATATTATCACGTTATAATATTGATGAGAAGGAAACCTCCTAAATAATGCTTAGGATCCAAAAATTTGTCCAAATTGTTGCTTATTTATATAAATTCTATGAAATCCTTTATTGCTGTAGTTTTGAAATTTCTTAATTTCAGCCAGATTTGAATTGAGAATCTAGAATTCATCTTATTGATAACTGATTACTGAGGAAAAAATGTTTTCTGATATGAAAACAAACAAACTGAATCGTCAGATCTACTCAGTTTGTATCGTTTAAAAGCAAAGCTGTTTCAATGTTTCAAAACAAAGCAACGCCATTGGTCCCATTGCGATGTAATCATTCATTCATACCCATAATCATCACATTGGTCGGTAATAATCTTAATTGCTAGATTCGCTTACACACCCAAACCCCGCGTGCCCAAATATTAGGGTAACTTCCTACTCATGTCTAGCAGCTAGCTACTGAAGCAAAGTCAAACATTGCGACTCCCTGGTCAAATAACTGGCAGAGAGGGATCCAATTATGCCTGCCAGGCCCATATTGCTTGCTGGTTTTCTCGCTCCCTAACCTTCGATTGACCAAAAATGGAACGCTTCTTTGGGCACAGTCAAAAATATATCAAGAAATATTGATTGAAAATAAGTATTGACGAAATGTGTCTGAATTGTAAATGGAATCGACTTAATTTTTCCGAAACTTCACATTAAAGGGATTAACAATATCGGAAATTTTTAACAGTGTTCGCCCAGTTCTTAGCCAAACACCCACATACGGTTAATTGTTATGTGCTCCAGTTATAAACCGAATAGAGTTGATAGTTTTGCTCGGATCTGCTTATGTTTGACGGCTGGTTTGTTTTTCCGGTCGATGTGACGAAAAAGTCGACGCTTTGTTTTTCTTACGACATATGGCACAGAGCAGGTTCATCTGTTGTAAAATGTACCACACTTAGACGAATGACTTAATTAACTTTAAGCTATAGTTTCAAATCATCTAGGATCTTTCATTGAATTACGTCTCATTTCGATGTTTCCCCAGAAGCACACGCCATTATTTGCAAATCACTTAAAGTGGCAAAAAACTTCTTACGCCCATCTCTTGGGAGAAGCGAGCCCGGCTCAGAGTAATTCGATACTCCTGGAAATGTTTTTCATTTTTCACACTAAATCTGACAGATTCAGACGAAACGAGGCCACGGATCTCCCTCGATGGGAACGCTTGACTGATTGAAGTTTGCTGGGTGATACCTTAAAATGGACATGTTGACTAACTGCCTGACGACTGACTGGTGTGTCAATATTTGACATTCGCATTATGTGGGATTTCATTCCTTGCTCATCCTCAGCCCAAAGGCCGAGAAGGCGATCGTCAAACTGTGAATCTCCTTGAGGGAGTCATGTTTTGTTTACTAATTTATTTTTCATGGACTTTCATTAGAGCTTGTTGCCTTTGTTGTTATTGGATTGTGGAAATCGAAATTCTCGATTATTCCGGCAGTTCAAATTATACGTCTGAAAAATTTAATTTCACTTCAATTCCAAAGTATTTCTCTGTTATTGATTTTCCATCAATGTTGGCATTAAACACTGAACAAAAAAAAACTGTGCCAAATCCAGAGTCCAGATTCCATTCAGAATTCCAAATCTGTCGAAATTTACCCTCATCTGCACACCATGACAAGTGAAATAAAGCGACGCCTCGCCAATCTACCTCCGAAATTAGTCACCCTCATTAAAATCGTTCGGATTCCGGCAGCGTTCTAAAATCCCGGAGAGTGGCATTAAAAAACGGGAGGATAATAAAACCAAAACCGAATGAATCTCGTCCCAGAGACAGTCCTCTTCAGTCTGCCATCATACAATAAGTCTTGGCAAGGATCCCAAAAAGGAACGACAAGGAGCGCAAATCTTAAGATTTGATTGCGAATTTTCATGGACAAACGAAACGCTTTGGAGGGTGGAATGGTTCCGTAATATCATAAACATTCAAAATGTCGTATCTTCCAGCGGTAATTTGCCTGGTTTGACTTTAAGTATGCTTTAACAATCAATTAGAAAACAAACTAATTTCAAACTTTCTTTTCGTGTTTCTGGTGATTCTGGAGGGATTTTCTAAGACGGTGAACTCAAACTAATTTGCTGTGAATTCAAAATCGTAAAATTGGTCCTTAATATTAACGGTGGATTTGATCAGGTGTCAAAAATGATAAAAATGGCAAAAATGACAAAAATGACAAAAATGACAAAAATGACAAAAATTACAAAAATTACAAAAATGACAAAAATGACAAAAATGACAAAAATGACAAAAATGACAAAAATGACAAAAATGACAAAAATGACAAAAATGACAAAAATGACAAAAATGACAAAAATGACAAAAATGACAAAAATGACAAAAATGACAAAAATGACAAAAATGACAAAAATGACAAAAATGACAAAAATGACAAAAATGACAAAAATGACAAAAATGACAAAAATGACAAAAATGACAAAAATGACAAAAATGACAAAAATGACAAAAATGACAAAAATGACAAAAATGACATAAATGACAAAAATGACAAAAATGACAAAAATGACAAAAATGACAAAAATGACAGAAATGACAAAAATGACAAAAATGACAAAAATAACAAAAATGACAAAAATGACAAAAATGACAAAAATGACAAAAATGACAAAAATGACAAAAATGACAAAAATGACAAAAATGACAAAAATGACAAAAATGACAAAAATGACAAAAATGACAAAAATGACAAAAATGACAAAAATGACAAAAATGACAAAAATGACAAAAATGACAAAAATGACAAAAATGACAAAAATGACAAAAATGACAAAAATGACAAAAATGACAAAAATGACAAAAATGACAAAAATGACAAAAATGACAAAAATGACAAAAATGACAAAAATGACAAAAATGACAAAAATGACAAAAATGACAAAAATGACAAAAATGACAAAAATGACAAAAATGACAAAAATGACAAAAATGACAAAAATGACAAAAATGACAAAAATGACAAAAATGACAAAAATGACAAAAATGACAAAAATGACAAAAATGACAAAAATGACAAAAATGACAAAACTGACAAAAATGACAAAAAATGACAAAAATGACAAAAATGACAAAAATGACAAAAATGACAAAAATGACAAAAATGACAACAATGACAAAAATGACAAAAATAACAAAAATGACAAAAATGACAAAAATGACAAAAATGACAAAAATGACAAAAATGACAAAAATGACAAAAATGACAAAAATGACAAAAATGACAAAAATGACAAAAATGACAAAAATGACAAAAATGACAAAAATGACAAAAATGACAAAAATGACAAAAATGACAAAAATGACAAAAATGACAAAAATGACAAAAAAAAACAAAAATGACTTAAATGACAAAAATGACAAAAATGACAAAAATGACAAAAATAACAAAAATGACAAAAATGACAAAAATTACAAAAATGACAAAAATGACAAAAATGACAAAAATGACAAAAATGACAAAAATGACAAAAATGACAAAAATGACAAAAATGACAAAAATGACAAAAATGACAAAAATGACAAAAATGACAAAAATGACAAAAATGACAAATTTGACAAAAATGACAAAAATGACAAAAATGACAAAAATGACAAAAATGACAAAAATGACAAAAATGACAAAAATGAAAAAAAATGACAAAAATGACAAAAATGACAAAAATGACAAAAATGACAAAAATGACAAAAATGACAAAAATGACAAAAATGACAAAAATGACAAAAATGACAAAAATGACAAAAATGACAAAAATGACAAAAATGACAAAAATGACAAAAATGACTAAAATAACAAAAATGACAAAAATGACAAAAATGACAAAAATTACAAAAATTACAAAAATTACAAAAATTACAAAAATTACAAAAATGACAAAAATGACAAAAATGACAAAAATGACAAAAATGACAAAAATGGCATGAATTACAAAAATTTTGTAATTTACAAAAATAACAAAAATGACAAAAATTATAAAAACTATAAAAATGACAAAAATTAAAAAAATTAAAGAAATGACAAAAATGACAAATTTCGCTCAATCATTTGCACTTGTTTCGTCCACGTTCCTTTTTTTTCAAACTCATAATAAACTTGTTTTGGTTCAAAACAGCACTTCAGTGGCAGCCTTCAACTTTAAATTCAACTGGGCAATCGCAAAACTAAGTTCTGGTAGGCATACTCAAAACTAAGTTCGGCAACCGAACTCAAATTTATCCTTTTTATTCGAGGGCTTTTGATTTTCAGGTAATAAAAGGATGCTTAAAGTTTTCTGTAACCGGATGTTGCCGTCCCGGTACAATGCATTGTAATTATTTATAGAACGGTTGAAAGTTTAGAAAGTTTAGAAAGTTTAGTTTTCCCGGTGTGGTGGATGACTAACCCTTGATACGCCCATGTGATGCAACTACAGCGATCGCACCGAACGACGGATGTTTATAACTAACTCAGCATAAACACAGCATTGCGGTTGGCGAACGATGAACTGTGGATTGCTGATCAAGCAAAAAGGATATGTCGCACCACCGTAGGTAGCGAATGAGAGAACAAATAAAATTATTCTAGATTTAACTTTCAACTGAGTAGGAACCCTTAATCCAAGTATATCACGTCCTAACCAATAACCATTACTGGAAGTGTCAAGCAAGACACCGGTCAAAACTACAAAGGAAACTTCCGGATAAATTACATCCGAGAGTTTCCTGACATGTCAAGCCGTTCGCCATATGATGACATTGCCGCACACAATTTTACAACGGCGGACATTCCATTGTGACGTTCCTTCAAAATCTTTCGGTAGTTGTTGCGAACGACAAATTTTGCGAATCGAACTATGCTTTCAGCTTCGGTCAAACTAAATTTTATGTTTGAATAAATGAGCGTGTCGACGAGATGCGCTATCCGAAAGCACGCGGCGTTTTCCAAAAGGTCCGAGGTGGCTCTCTTTTTGAGTCCAGTGTGGGCCTTGTGTGTGTATCGTGTTTGCGTGGGCCGATTGAGAAATCTTTGTATAAAATTTTATCAGCAGGATAGTTGGAAAAATGGTATCGTCCAATGGGCTTGGTGGGAAGATTATAAAAATCAATGTTGGAGGTTTACGTTACCAAAATAACCAGCACTAGTAACTATGAAGAAGTCACTATGAACTAGTAAATTTTAAAAAATTTCGCAAATAAACCCAAATCGAAAAGCATTACGCAAGGATTGTTAAAATTGATGTTGAAATATTCTAGCAACTAGTAATAGTTACCAGCACTAATAACTATGACAAATTTACCATTAACTAATACATTAACTAGTAAATTTTTAAGAAAAAATCTAAATCATAGAACTTTACGTTATTAGTGATAATTATTTCTACTAGTTGCCAGAAAATTTCAACTTTCATTTTCACAATCCTTGCGTAGAATTCATTTCATTGGCCCTTTTGCGAAAATTTACTAGATTATTTATGGTTAAATTTTTCATAGTTACTGCTCAAAATATTCCAAACTGCGTTTCGGCCGCAAATTTGTCGCGAGAATTTTGAGCAATTAACACGTTCGTCGCCATGGGACCCATATTTGGGTGACGAGTATATTTCCTGGGAGGCCCCGTCACATCAAAAACGTGTGACGCTCTCATCCTCAAGTTAGCCGCTCAGTTTAGCCACACGTTGAAAATGTTGGAGTTTTCCCTCTTTTCTTTCTCTCTCTGAGAATTTCTTTGGGCCCGGCTAGTAAAACTATAAAAATGTCTCATTTTGGTAGTTTTACTAGCCGGGCCCAAAGAAATTTTTAGAGAGAGAAAGCAAAGAGGGAGAACTCCCATATTTGAAACGTGTGGTGAAGCTGAGTGATAAACTTAAGTAAGAGAGCGTCACACGATTTTTGATGTGACGGGGCCCCCCAGGAAATACGCCCGTCACCCGAATACGGGTGCCGTGGCGACGAACGTGTTAAATGTGTCCGTGAATGGAGAGCGAAAGGGTTTCGTAAATTTTTTTCTTTCTCATTCGACGCCCCGTGCGTTTCCAACGGGGACCTAAGATAAAGAGAGAAAATACGTCTATGATCACACAAACTGTACAGCCAATGATTGGAATTGTGGTAAATTGTGCGGGGAAATAAGTAAATTCATGTTGATAAGAGAGAAACCAGTGCGAATTGTTGAAAATTATTGCAATTTGTTAAGCAGTTGTAGATTTTGATCATTACCGCTCCAAATGCAAAGAATTCTCTCTGTAATGCAAACTCCCGGTTTCAAACCCTGTTTATTAATATTGAAGAGTCAAGCTCCAAATGTAAGTTCAGTTGAGTTTATTTTATAAGAAAGGGTTGTCTGGTAAATTCGCCGAAAAAATGTAAAGGGCCCATTTCAAGAAAACATGACGAATTTTTTGGAATTAAAACCGTGTAGGTATTTAATTTAAGTTTTATTACGATACAAAGTAAAAAGTTACATCTTTGGATAAGTTGAAATATCTCTGTTCATTGCGGTCAATGTTTATGTGTTTAAAAATTTTGGAAAAAGTGGTTGAAGTTTGAAGTGTGTAAAAACTACAACCGAAAATGTGGTGAAAGTCAAGTTCCTAAACCCCTGTGGTTATGCAATGTCTAAAAACTGTCAAGAAAATTTTTCGTAGAACAAAAGTTGTTTGAAATTATAATAATAAGCTTCTGTATTTGGATCCATACAAATTCATTCCATTAATATTTTTGTGTCAATAGATTTGTCTCCCATTAAATTCACACATTAAAGCTAATCATACCTTCTATATTTTGGCAATTTGGCAATTGTTTGATTTACATTAGATTTACAACGTTTGTATGAATTATAAGAAGGTTTTTAACAATTTAATCAAGGAAACTCAGAAATCGAATACTCTGTTCTACTTTCACACTTCTGAATACATCAATCCAAACAAACAGCAAAAATCTCAGATCATTTCCGTTACGCAACGCATTTTCTCATCCCATAAAATCTCGGTAAATCTGAAAATAAAACAAGACCTTCATTCATTTCACATTAGGCTGCTGTCCAGGTCCAGGGAAAAACAAGGTTACGACCCAAAACGCACCTCCTAGCCGCCACCGCTCGCAATCACGATCTACTCGCCCTACCCACACCCAATTTCCGCTGTGCGTATGTGTGTACCTTCCTCAGAATATTACGAAACAAGTGAAGACATTCCCTTTACCGACGGACCAAATCCAGAGAGAGAAAAAAATCAACGGCGACCCCATACCCACCATGATGATCCCAGCAACGCAATGTGGGGGGCACACCAAAAATCCATCAACCATCTGAAATCATCTGAGACGACCTAAATCAAACCGACCCTGATTTCGGCCCGGAAATCGCTTGGGCCCCAACGTCGTCGTCGGTCGGTCGCCATTTCGCAACAGCTGCAGCTACACAAACTCAGCGCGCTCCGGATTTGTGATTGTGTCTCTCACGTTTTAGCACCCCCATTCCTCGCTCAACGGAACTAACCCCATCGAAACCCCGCAGTATCGATTTTTCCATTTCCGTGATCCGGAGACTTTTTTGTGCCTCAACTTTGTGGAATGACGACAACGTCCCTGAAAGCGAACAGATTTTTCCCCGGAAATATCCACCCACACGTACGCTACCCACCGGAAAACATCCACCAGGAGCCAAAGTTCGGGATCAGAGGGTCCTGTGTGTGTATGCCTTCTTCCACTGAAGCTCTGTTTATATACCCATACATCACCGGAAGATGGTACTGGCAAACGCTCGTAAATGCTACACGTTCGGCCATAAATATAAAATCAGTGAAAAAATCTTGTATATTTTATCGCACATGCCTTTCACCATTCCAGTCAAAGTTGTTCCGGTTCAGGGCTGCTTCTGGCAGCCAGCATTCAGTTTGTTGAACCTCCGACGTCGTTGCTTTCCACGTCTATAACTCTGTTCCGGATGCCCAAATCTCGACCCAACTTCCCCATCCTTTGTCCGGTGGGAGGGGTGTTGAATCTGTGCTCGGCGTCAGAAGGGAAGTAGAAGGAGCAAGGGGCAGATTCGAATAGTTTCGCCAACTCTGGCAAACAAACCTCCTTCCACGAGGTTCCATTTCACGACCGAATATATAACATAAACGTGTGATAATATATATTTCCACCAAGCCCCCAATTTCGCCCCCTTTTTCCCCCCAACCCACAGCACATATCAGGGGATTATGTCGTCGCCTGAAATCGCTGGAGAAATCTTTCATCCGATATGTGAGAGCTATCACATGATGGAGGCCACGCGGCACAATCTGTGACTGTATGAATCAGAGCAGCAGTGACTACAGACTAGAGGCTGCCATTGGGTCCCAAAACAACGAACAGGAGCAGAATCATCATCATCGTCATACAGTTATAGGCTAGGAGGAGGCAAAAAAACCCTCATTCGCGACAAACACACTCACACCCAGAAACATCCCATACAGCATAAAAAAAAACCTTCGTCGAAAAGCGAAATCAAAGCGCAAAGGAGGAAAACCCTTGGTTCCGATTTTCCGCCCACACCGGATGCCGCCCACCCACCTAGCGCCCACCGCCCCACCAGTCTTCATCAACGAAAGGGTTAAACGTGTGTGAAGCCTTCGCCTCGGTCGCTTGGTTGTAATAGTAGTTGTGCCGCCATCCGGTCGGTCTGTCGGAAAATGTTGGGGTTGGAGGATAGCAGCACAAATCCGGAATCAGAGCTTTTATGTGCGCGTCGAGAGTGAGCAGCAACCAGAACCTCTTCTCCAGCCGCCTTCGTTCTCCACCTTTCCACGATTCCCTCGAAACGGAAGGAAGGAAATGGCGTGGATCTTTTGCTTTGGAGAGGCCATGATTTTTAAGGGAAGACTACTTACGGGAAGAAGAGCGGAAAATCAGTGCCGATGATGGAAGTAGGAGTGAAAGAGCGAACAGATGTGTATGTGGTCTGGTTGATTGGGAGAAGTCGAGTTGAGTGGGGTGATGACAAGCAGCGAGGAAGCCATCATTATTATCATTATCGAGGCTATCATCAACGACGGACGTCATCGGATTCGTTATCAGGGAAGGTTTTTTTTGTTCGTCTCTCGGTTGGCAGAGATGCCAGTTGCAAGGAAAATCATTTATGGACAAATGCTTTAATTAACAGGTAAAGGCTATTTAATCAGCATTTGTTCGATAAGATTAAAATGTCATGTAACAAAAAAAAATTAAAACAGTAATATTAAGAATCTTGATAACATACTAAAGTCTGCTTCATTTAATATTGGAACAAATTCTTTTGCTCATTGTGGCGCTCCTAGTGGACGGATTTGGAAACTTTTTTCACCCACGTGTCGGGAAATTCATTACCTTTTACCATGTATTTATTTCATAACACCAAACGATAGCATTTTGTAAACAACCGCCATGGAAGCCGAACGGAGAAATCAAATTGTGCACAGTTTTCTTACGAGTACGAGTACGAGAATTTCTTCGAAACAGCAATGAATAATTTTTTTAATTTTTTTTTATGAAAGAGTAAAGAAAATGCTACATTTGTATGAAAAACAAATTTTGAATTCGTTAATAAATGACTGAACTACACGCAATTGTTTGTGTTCCAATATTAAATGAAGCAGACTTTACATCCGTCGAACTTGGTCAGCACTTGGTCGTACAGCTTTCGAGCACGGATTCTGGCCACATTGTTCTGCTTCAGCGTCCGATTTGGCTGTTTGCTGGCTCGGAATGACCTTATTCCTTCCCGGAGACGAATTCGTCGCACCGTACTGTGAGCGGCCTGGAACTTATTGGCCAAAACGCGGTCTGAAAGATTGGGATTCCTCTTGACGGCCTTGATGACTTTCCCACGAAATTTCCGGTCGACAGTTCCACTCCGACGCTTCGAATGCGGCTTCCGAGCCGTCGTCAATGTTTCCTTGTACTGCTTGATAACACGCCATACGGTATTTCTGGGCATTTTAAGCTGTTGAGCTAGCTTCGATGCCGACAACAATGGATTTTCAAGAAAACTGTGCACAATTTGATTTCTCCGTTCGGCTTCCATGGCGGTTGTTTACAAAATGCTATCGTTTGGTGTTATGACATAAATACATGGTGAAAGGTAATGAATTTCCCGACACGTGGATGAAAAAAGTTTCCAAATCCGTCCACTAGGAGCGCCACAATGAGCAAAAGAATTTGTTCCAATATTAAATGAAGCAGACTTTATTAAAAAAATAAACCAGAAGGAAAATCACGAAGAGAGTCGTATAAAAAGCGTCAAGGTGAAAGGATTTTTTAAACATAACGGATGTTAATATCAGGCAGGGTTCAGCCCGAACTTGGAACCATGAAATCGTAAGTTTTATTTGCCTTGTTATTTATTTATTGTTCATGGTCTTTCACAACTCAATATCATTAGGACTTTTTTTTTTGTTTCGATTATAGTCGTTTTACCATCTTTATGGCATTCGCGACTTTATCAACGTTGCAGTTGGCGGATCGTTATTGAAAAACTTATCCGGTACAACTATGTTCGATGATTACTCTTGGGCTCGAACTCGCGGACATCGGCTCAGGAGACAACAGAATTGCCAAATGAGCTATATCACAAGCCCTGAGATCATTAGGACTGATTTCTTAATCTATGATTTAACTTTATACAAAAAATGTCAAATGAGTTGTGAAATTCGTTTCTTTCATAATTAATTATTCTTAGAGGCTCAACATTTCGTAGAGAGCAAGATGGGACATAATACGTTCTCATTTCGACTAGGTTAGCACTGTTTCCGGACATCGGGCACTGTAAGGCTGAAGTCGTTGAGGTTCATGCCCGGGGTAAATTAAGAAGTGCGTACCTTAAAAACCGCTTCTGGACTGATTCGAGTAGTTTCAACCACAACGGATGAGCGAGCAGTACAATGCCTTTTTAAAATTAAATTCCATTGCCTTCTCTTGTTTCCAGAAGAAAGGCGTATCGAGATCTGCTGCAGCGACAAACAGTCTGAATATTGTGATATTGAGCGTTACATTTTTAGATCTTCAGCGTAGAACACTCATTCAGTACCAATAATATCACAAAAATTGTTCATAAAAAAAGTCGAACAGTAGAGGACCCAAATGACTCCCTTAAGCAACTTCGGCAGGGACAGTAAATTTTTGAGGTTTGATGTGACGCTGTCAAACGAATGCAGTTCTGCTTCGGAGATATGATTCGAGCCATTTTACAAGCCAAGTTGGAAATCTCATTTTTTCAACTCGTCAATGAGGTGCTCGAGGAGTAGCCAATCAAATGCCTTGCCTTGCTCCAAAACGAAGACAAACTTTCAAAAGAATTTATGTTGAAGCGAATATCGAACTCTGCAGACAAATATTCCACAAAAGAGAATCTAATTAAAAGGATTGTACTGTTTAAAGTTCAGATATTTTTGTTTCTGTTTTACATAAAATCGATACTTAAAATTGGATATAGATATGTCCGGCTTAGCGAGAAAAATAATATGAAAAACCGAAAGATTAGATTGAAAATAAATCATATTTTAAGACTTTGGAATAAATAAAAAAAATTCAAAATGTAGTGTTTTTCTTCAAAATGTCCCGCTTTTTTCATGGAAAACATTAAAAAAATTCACTGACTTACACTGAAAATAATCAAATTTTATCTACAATTTCAATTGATTAGTTCAATACAAAAAATCTTTCGAGTACGTCTTTTTGCTCAAAATAAGCTACACAAAACAACAAAAAATTATAAAACGTCTTTTTTTCTAAAAAAAACAATAATTTTTCAGATTGTACATAAGAAAAAGCTCAATAACTCTAAAGTAACAATAAGATTCTGATTCAGTTAAGTGTTCTTGGAGCACGTTCAATCAATGCAATCTAAATCATTTTGGTCTGTAAAAAATAATGTTTTAGTTGCTTCCAAATAATTAAAGATCTTAATTTTTCTCCACCTTGGTGTACTTTCTATGGATAACTTTGGCTGGTATACATACAAATTTGGCAATGCAATTAAGCTTTTTTCAAAAATATTTTTATTACATTTTTTTTCAATATTTTTTTTTAAATTTTTTCGAGATAAATGCATTTTTGTTTTGTTGTATTTGGCACATTTTTCTAGAACATTTAATATTTGAAAGACATTCCGGTTTTGGGATATAGCTAAAAAATCAAGTAAAGCTATGATTAATTAGTATCCGGGCACTTTATTTCGGAAGGAATGGAGTGTCTTGCCTACATTTTTCAGATTTTTTAGTTAACGTGTGTTTGAGATATTTACGATGCAAAAAGGCATGGTAAAAATAATTTTGCACAATCGCCTCGAAAATTCTTCATTTTCGTCTTGAAAACTCATAAACTGTTGAATTTTTCTGATTTTTTTTGGCCGGTTAAAAAGTATAAGGAGTCACTCTTGGATGCTCACGAAGTTCAAACCAAGCATCGGATTGGGACCTTTGATCTCAAATATGGGTAAAAAGACTTTGGTTTTTGAGAATAACTGAAAGTAGACCCCTTAACTATGCAGTAAATCCGTTTCCGGCAGGCAAAAAGTGACTAGTAGATACCAAGCAAATAAATAATAATGAGCAGTTTCATAGATCGCAATCTGTGCAACCGATTTTTACGCAATGTGACAAATGTGTTCTGATGGACGAAAAAACTTATGTTTAAACCGAATTTAAGAGGTCAAATTCTTCGAGATGCCTACTCATGAAAAGGTTCGAAACAGATTCCAATTGGTTTTTCCAGGTGAATTTGTGTAAAACATCATGCTTTCTGTAGTAAAAATAAAAGATCAATACATGACTGAAAAAAGTGTTCAAAGATAAAAAAAAAAAAGGGATTTTATGATAAAGTAAGAATATTTCTTGTAATCAACGATAATTTTTTTTTATATTTTTACATTAAATATTATACAGGGTGGGGCAGAGTGGA
The DNA here is from genome assembly GCF_029784155.1 of Uranotaenia lowii. Lineage (NCBI taxonomy): Eukaryota > Metazoa > Arthropoda > Insecta > Diptera > Culicidae > Uranotaenia > Uranotaenia lowii. Next base: position 75,516,906 of record NC_073692.1, read on the forward strand.
CTCCCTAGTTTCAATCAGTCGCTGAAGAGCGCGCGCGCGAGCTAACGGAGTCGGAGCGGTTTCATGTGGTGGGGGGGAAAGACGCCATTTTTAGTAGTCATCATGCCGTAGACTGGCGAGCATCGTGGTTTTGTAGTCGAAAAGTTCTTTAAAAATAATAATAGTGTGGAGGCGACCCTGCGTGCATTTTGTATACGGTTAGGTTTGAATCGTCATGATAGAGCTCCTGATACTAAAACCATAAGTAAATGGATTACAAGTGATCTAAGACCATGCGATTATTTTCTTAGGGGTTACCTCAAATCTGAGATTTACAAAGTTCGACCAAGGACCTTGGAAGCCCTTAAGGAAGCAATTGTTGATGTTATCGCTGGAAAACGCTAGATATGCTGCATACAGTTTTCGAAAACTTCATTGAACGGCTGAATATGTGCATCGCTCGTAAAGGTCATCATCTGGACGATATCATTTTAAAAACTTAATAAAAAAATTAATGGCATTATATGTCGATTTCAGAAATTAATGGCTTTTGTAATGTAATCCTGTATGGTTTTAATACAATTAACCGATCAAATCAGGGAGTCCACTCTGCCCCACCCTGTATTAACACCTTCATTTCCTCCTTAGAAAGTATTTCGATCAAATGAGTAGATTTTAAAATACACACGTTTGTAACTGCCCGGATTCTAAATGATCATAGCCTTAACCCCAGGGATCAAGTATCCTCATTCTCCCCTACTGTTCGGTGCTGATTTTTATTGCAGCTGTTTTTGATAACCAAGTTGAACATGCGCGATTGATGTGATAGTGGCCTTCTTTTTCGCAGTTTCCACAGTACGGGTGATTCTCACAATTCACACTATCATGCTGGTACACTTCGTCTTCGTGTGTCCGTACTTCAAACAGTTTTTTTTGGCGATTTGGCGTACGTCAATAATTTTGTGGGGCGACAATTCGGCTAACAGTTTCTTTTCCTTCATGTCTTCAGCTTCGCGGCAAGTAACGACACATTTGCGTTGATTGAAACTGGGATGGCGTCCGATAACTGTAGGAGTTCCATCGGCCAGATAAGTTAACTTTGAAAGGTTCCTAAACTTGATCTTTACTTCTACACTTCCCCGGATCGGAAAATTGGACGAAAATCGGTTGGATTTCAGTCCGTTCAACCCGTGAATCGGTTAGAAATCTGACCAGAAATCCAACCGAATTCGGACGAATTCAGTGCTCTGGTGACACAACTTTCCTGACGACGCTAAGTTTTTGCAATTGAGCTGTCAAAATAACCAAGTGGTCAGGAAAATCTAACAGAATTCCAATAAAAACCGGACAGATTTAAACGGACAACTAATATTTTGACAGTAATCGGCCCGGTTGCTAATTCGTTGCGATTCGGGTCAGCACGTATAAGCCTTTTTTTCTTTTCGAAGAACGCTCCATCAGTTTTTCCCTTTGCTTTTTGTTCCACGAATCGCCCTATTAAGAATAAGTTCTGTGGAAGTTTATGTGCATCTGCTGCTTCTAGGGTCTAGTAGTACAATCGTCCGTGCAGGTTTTGTGGATCCAGCCATGATGCTGGTATTGTCTTATCAGGGGGTTCACCCGGCAATGACCTCACAATGACAGGCAATGACAAATTTCAACTTTTTAGTTCAGAAAACAATAGCCTTTGTCTAGCGAACGAAGACCGAACACAAAAAGCGACAGGTCTCGTTCAAGACTGAGGAGGAACTAAAATTGGTAACTGGAAAACTTGAAAGATTGTCACGTCTTCGAAATATAGTGCTTCGATTTCAAAAAACCAAATTACGAGTATGTCTGTTAAATTAAACCATTTTTTTTAAATACAAATTTCAACCATTTCTACTAGTTAAATTTTCTTTAGTTGAACGGATGTATCGAAAGTGTTTGGCTCGCTCAATACTTCTGTGAATTTGTTTTCCTGCCACCCTGTCAAATGCAGAAGCCTTTCTGTTGATACCACCAATGATTTCCTCCACAATGATAGTTGTAATGATCGTTGATGACAGCATGAGCGACCACTGCTGCTATACGGATACGGATGATGATAACGATATATAATGGAATCCTCACCCGCTGCTTCCTAGCCCTACATCTATCCAGAGGAACGGACAGAATAAAAATTCACTAGTCTGCCAGCCAGCAACACGACATCCGAATCAGAATCCCGGCAAGCAGCAATCTCGGGACGCGCTGCTCGGGTGAAATCCGAGAAAATTTAGATAAATAGAGACAGCAGAAGTTGAACTTATGGGTGGTAAGCTGCGATTCGAGGTTCTTCGAAATACTTGATGATGGTTGCTGAATTAACTAGTTTCAAAGTGGAACATTAAAGCTCCACGTAGAGGTTTTGTGTGGGTCATTTATAGTTAAAATATCTTTTTAGATCCCAGATAAGTAATATTAGTTATTCACACAGATAAACTACTCAGATAAAAAATTATTTTATGAAAACAAATCAGCTGAAGATTCCTCGAACAATTTCCCTTTCCATTGGATTAATGTTGAAATTTGGAACTCTGCACCCCGACAATGAGCTATAATAAAAATATAACAGCTCTACAAAGCAAAACCACGCGAATCAGATCCTTCAACCCCAAAATGAAATTCCATCACATCCAAATGAGACAATGATTTTTATTCTCCCTCTAAGCGGGGAGACACTTACAGATGTGGGTATAAAAATTTAAAAGCTTCAATGCGAAAAACCAAAGCACAATAAAACCGAGCATTCCATTGCGCAGAGCACCTCAACACTTGCCCCCCTTCCTTTAAAAGGACAATGGAAACAGGGCGAGCAGAAATCAAAATAAAGATTTTTCATGGAGCAATTCCGAGAAGAGAGTCGTCATTATTATTATCATTATTTTTCGTGCCCATAAAACCCTAAGGCAACCACCCACCTCGAGACTATTCCAGTGCCAGAATACTGGCGCAAACAAAAAAAAAAACGAGACATCCCAAACGAGCCGAGCGCCTCACGTCTTTATGTAGCTAACGTTCGGCCACCATTTTCATTTTTTATGGCGGCGCACTCAAACTCGCGTAAAGCGAAATCGTGGAAAATCAGAAAAATCTGATCCTCATTTCCAGGCGATGGCGAATGAGGGTCCTACAACTGGGCAAATTTTAAAAAATAACAAACCGACCACCCAAACGATGAGTTCAACTTTTCCGACCTTTTTCAAACCGCTTTTCAAAAAGGAAAATGTACACCGAGAAAAAAAAAATTTAAAGCCAAATAATACCGTACCCGGTCAGCTCACAAATGCGAGAAACAAGAACGGGAAAAAGAGTCCCAACAAACTAAATATGGAAATAAAATCATTCGGTGTGGAAAACGACGAGCCAGCGAGCGTCGAAATCGAATTATCCCGTATCGTCTCCTCGTTTTTCCCGAAAATCTTCTCGATAGGGACTTGGGCCAGGAAGGCGGAAGACGTCGAGGCGCGTCGTCGGTGATTGCGCTAAAATTTTCATTGGTTGTTGGCCGTGATTTTGCGACGCCCACGTTGTAAGTGTGCTTGTGTGCGTTGGGGGGGGGGGGGGGGGGGTTGTATTATTAGAACTCGAACGTAAGGAAAGACGAGTGAGAATCGAATCGCAAGAGAGACAGAGAGATGGCGAGTGCTATTCTGAGAGCACTTCTATAGTCAGACCAAGCTACCGTGGAAATTATTGGGGGTAGGAATTATTCTTGAAACCATTTGATAGAATCCCGTCGGGAAACCAGATGGGATGGCTTTGTAATTAGTAAAAATCATTAGTTCTAAACAATTCCCAACCCCCAACAAATAAAAAGTAAAATACTATGGATGATTAGTAAGTTATGGACAAGTTTTCATTTTTTCAAATATCTTCAAATATTCATGATTTTGAAAAAAATCATTCTGAAGAACAAATAAGAGAAAACGAAGCGAAAAAAAAACATCAGCTTGTTTATTAATTATAAAAATATTATTGATTGACGATTGTCTGTCGATAAAGGTTTCTTCTACTGGAAGTTAAATATACTTTTTACAAAAAAAAACTGTTAACGTTGAACCCCAAAACATAAAAAAAAAATTAATGTGAAACTAAAAAACTTATATTTTCTCTACGTTTAAGTGTTTTGAATTTCAGTGTACAATCATTTTTGGTTATCGAACAAGATTAAAGTAAAGCCCTAAAATAAAAGTGCGGCAGACTGTCACCGCGGAGTTCCAATCGAACTGTCAAAAGTCGTTCTAATTAAGCATAACCATTTTTACTATTTGAAATTCGTGGGAAGTATTGTAATCTGTGTGGCTGTGACTTTCAATTTTTTAATAGAAATTAATCAAGAATGCTGAGAAAATTCATTGGAGCAAAACGGAAAGAAGCACTTCATTTTTATTTTAACAATTTACACAACGGAGAACAAATTAAATAATATTCACAAAACGAAAATCAACTTCTCAATCGGCGACCCAGCTGCACATCAACAAGAAGTCATGCGAATGTTTACGTTATTGGCAGTGTTGAAAGATTACAGAAGCTTTTTCAGTGCTGCCAAGTCGGTGAGAAATTCTGTCTGCCGCACTTTTACTGTAGAGCTTTAGGCGCTTTGCCTTTACTCTTGAAAATAAAAAAAGAAAAGGAAAATACTAAAAGAAAATGAAACCTTTCGAGGCCTGTTTAGAGCTCGGAAGTTTAAAAAAAATCCCTTAAATGAAATGTGATCTTGGCGAACAACTCATTATGAAATTCTCATCTATTATTTCATTACATGTAAATTTACAATTCAGTTAATTAAAATTTTCTGACCAACTGTTTAAAATCAATGATTACTTTAAAAAAAATAAAATAAATGTTGAAGCAAGTAGATACATATCTGAACTACTTTTCTGCATAACGAACTCTCCTGCTTGCCTTCCGATTCTTCCTCTTAAAATAATTTGTAGTCAATCGCAGCAATCGGTTTAAACTGCAAAAGTTATTCCTTGGTCTCTACCTGCCAGTTTGCGAGACCAATATGGCCGAATAAAATTTGATAGTAAACGTTGCTTTGACTGAAAATTTCACGAAAAATACCTTTACGTGGTGCTTCTGATTGCATACTGGTTGACCTAGTGCTTCTAATCGCATTTCTAAGCATCCGGGCTCAGATATGAAAAATACATCATGTTTCTTCATTTTTTCATCTCGAAAAACACAACTTTTACAAACACTTTTCGATGACTAGAAAAATTCCGAATAGTTTTTACCATTAGGTCTTGATTTGAATATCACTTCAAATTTCCCAACATCATAAGCAAATTGTTCTCCGAACCCAATCCATAAATTAAAAAAAAAAATATCACGTAAGCTCGAAAAAAAAACAAATTCTCATCGGGGGGGTCCGGTCCTCGGATAGCAGTTTTGCTCAAAGTTCACAACGATTAAAAAAACCACCAATTTCAAAATGAAATAAATCACTGCATCACGCAACATTAAAGCTAAAAAAGTAAAAGTTTTTAGTTCAGAATCAAACATTTTAGAAAATGAATTTTGGAGCTCAAAAAACACGCGTGTTACTCTTTCAACGGGTGCCTACTTCTCCTTCGCATGTTACTCTATGCTCAATTCGCTCAATATTATGCTCAAAAATAACACAGAAAACTTTGAATTGCAGGAAAATAAGCAAAATGTTACTGGTTTTTCAGCAAAATTTCCAGCAATATAAATTGCTGGAAACGATCAACGAACTCAAATGCTGGAAATCCAGCAACCTCAATTGCTGGAAACCAGCTATCTTAATTGCTTAAAATCTTTTTTTTTTTTCAAGGAACAACTGGAAATTTTTGGATTCTAAATAAGATTTTAAATTAAAATTCAATATTTAACCATGGAAGTCATATTTATAATTAGAAATTGGTTTGTTCATTTTTGTAAGAGCAAGTTCGCTGGTGTTGGGAGAAAGTGGTAAAAATTTTGACACTTTTAGCACATTTTGAAAACTTTACCATGCGAAAACATTTCAAGATCTGTGGTCTTCAAGAGTTTTTACAACACGTGTTGTATTCTCGCATGCTGTGATGCAAAAATAGCAATATTTATATCAAACACGGCTGGAATTAGGATATATTGACCTAACCTCAAACCATGGTAGAATAGAATCGATTTTTGAGAAGGGCGCACGATAAACGCGATTTCCCGGTAGGCTAATATCGACAAATTTGACCTGTGGAAAAGCGATGAACAGATGCCCGTGTTTTGATTTTTAAGGACGTTCAGGGGTGCCAAGTGCATTGATATTAAAAAATGACTATATATTTTTATAATTACATTGTTATTTAAAAACCTTTTCATGAGTACTGAGAATTCGGATTTTTTCGGTACATTTCTATTCGAATGTGAAATTAAAAGCACAATTTATCTGAACGAAAAACAAATGTCTGTATCGCAATCTTAAACGACGTAGCGAATTATGTGGATATGTTTAAAATAATCAGAGCATGTAGGCGATTATATTCAAAGTCAACAAAAACGTGGCTTTAATTAATTTACATTTTTGTAACAGTGAATGATTTTGCATTCGTGTAGAAGTTAGAAACATTTCTTTTTGAATCTACCAAGCAGTACATGAAAATAAATTTCAGATGTTTTAAATTCACTTTGAAAATTCATTAGCGAAAGATGGTTTATCTTCATCCATTTAGGGACGCCCCGAAAAAAATTCAAACGTTTAGCTGTTGATAGTCAAAAAATGTATCAATTCAGGAATATTATAATCAAAAACTGATTTTAGTAATGCACCTAGCATCACTGGTGAGACCGCCAGCATATCAAAATTTGAGGTTATGGCTGAGGCCAGTTTTCGCCAATACTATCGTCCGTATATACCCTTATAGAAACAGTGCTGTTACAACGCCCAAAGATCTTGAAAACATTTTTGAATGGTAAAATTATCAAAATGTGCTACAAGTTTCAAAATTTCTAGCCACTTTTTTCCAACACCAGTGAACTTGCTCGAAGGTGACATTAATTTAAATTTTTATAACAAAATACAATAATATTCGCCAGTGGGTTGGCCGCTTTCCGCCAAGTCTTGAACATCATGCTCTATCAGGAATGAAAATAAAAATTATTAGTTTCTGTAACGAAATACTTCATTTCTTTCCTTAAAAAAAAATTATCTTTGGTTTAAATGCTTCATCGCTGGAATATAGAAGGACAGGGCCGTATGAATAACGTCTTAGGGGGGAGAAGGGGTTGTTTTTGGTGACAAAATTTTTCCTATAACTTTCTTGCTTGAACAATGCATACATTATAAATAGTTAAAAAAAACTTATTCTAAGAGTATCACATTATTCGGATTTATTTTTTTTTATATATTAAAAGGTATTAATTTTAAATCCTTTTATACTAAGTTTCCAGTTTTTTTTTATGCATTAAAAAATAAATGAAGGATCCTTCAAGCTTCTTTTAAAAGAAAAACTAATATCTTCAATATAAGTAACTAGCTGACCCGGTAAACTTCGTTTTACCCGTTACTTAATAAATTGTTGTAAAATGTTTACAGTTTTTTATCTTTTTCGTGCTCGTGAATCAGTTTTTATGAAAATCGTCTTCAAGTTGTTCGAGTTTTGACCCGTTTCTAGTTGATTTTGTATAGGAGCCCCCCTTCCATAAAAAGTGAGAGTCTTGAAACTATTATACAAACCATCTCTGACCCGAAAAACCCTCGGATACCAAATTTCACTTCATTCCGACCGACCATTCATACGTGATGGTGTTACAAAGAAAACGCCTCCATTTTTATATATAAGATATTTAGCAACAAAGTAATAAAATATATTTTTAGCTGAATTATCCTAAACCTTAAAGTTTAGTACAATTTTTTTAATCACCAACAAATTATCTTCAATAATTTAAAAAACTCTGTAAAAAATAATTTGAATCAAAACTGTGATTTTTAAGGGAACGTTATCTTGAAAATAAATTCAGATTTTATTTTCTAATAGGTAGTAGTTTTTACCTGTTTTGTGTTTTTTCTTGAGTAATTTCGCATTTTAATTTTGAATCTGAATTCTGCATTTTGAGCCTCAATGAAAATTCTGAATCTAAGTTAAAAACAAAAATCCCCAATAGTTATGAACCAAAAAATGCATTTTATAATACAATCTTTAACCAGACATCGCTAATTTGAATTTGAATCTATATGAATTTTTCCTACAATTATTTTTTCGTGATTCAACTAGTGAATCTGAATGACAATTTCGTATGATGAAGCTCCAACATTTCAATTTTGTCTCGCCATTATGAACTTTTTTTAAATTTTCAACTCTGCATAAGAATTAAGAGTAAGAATTTTAAGTTAAAATATTGAAAATGGTTCGTAATTTTAAATGTTTTCTCTCGATATTCCAGAATGAGTTTCGGACATGGAAAAAACAATCTAATATAAGTCTCAAATGCAAAACCAAGATTCGAATCAAAAATCCTGTCCCAATAATAACCCGAACTGAATATCAACTGAATACAGATTCCACAAGTCGACCAAAGGCAGCACATTTTGATTTTTATAAAAAGTTGGAACGAGATCATCGGAAAGGATTCATCTGAAAACGTAGAAAAATCCGGGAATTAGATTTCAATTTTTACAACTCGAAATCTGGGCAATATCCAGCCAAATTTTGGTGTTATTCAAAATCAAAAAGTAAAGAAATTTAAAAGTATTTTTATTTTTCTTCGAAACACATCAGCCAGTTTATTTGAATAAAATTTGCTCAAAAAATGGTTTTGGATGCAAAATTCATAGGTAACTGTGATCACGCGATTTGAATTTTTCTCTGATTTTGCAAATGAAGTGAAAACATTCGGACAAAATTTGGACAATATGGCAATTTAAGTGAGCCTAATCTTATTGAAAATTCGATATTCGGGATTAAGGTCTGTACCCAAATGTCATGAACCAACTTCTTTTGTGAATAGCTTTTTTTAGTGGTTTTCGAGTAGAATCTTTGAATATCTATCAACAAATGAGATTTTTTTTTTGAAAAACTGTAGTAGAATGGATCTCTACTACCGCCTTTAAGCACCTCCTGCGTAGTTTTTATTTTTTGTTTTTATTATAACTTTGAAGGATGCAAATATATGCAGCAATTTTTTCTTGCATTCGAATTATTAGACCTTTAGCTATGTTTAAAAGACAAAAAAGTTTTGTGAAACGTTAGGATTTTTACTTAGAGACCAAAATGTTTTTTAAACCTTTTGAGTAAATTATAAAAATACTCATTCTTTTACACTTTTTTGCTAACCGTGTTAAAATGAAAAATATTTCCAAAAGAAGTTTAGAAATAAAGCTTTCTAACGATGTATTGGGAATTGATGTAGCATTTCATTTAAAGGAGAAAAAATAACTTGAATATTATTGGATCTGAAGTATATTTTTCAAAATTTTCTAAGTCTGATGTCTGTGAAACGATAAATGCTTATGATAATGACCTGAAAAATTTGAGGATATCTTGGTTAAATATAAAGCTACAAATTGGTATATGACAAATATCATAACGATGAAGTTAATTTTTACTTTTTGCCGCCTCAAATCCCATAGTGCCCTGCAGTGAATGTCGGTAGAAGCCATTATACGTTGGAAGCTAGCTGGCGTGATTTCCCATATGCAGAAGTGTTTTCGTGTCATTGATTGGCTCGTTTGGCTCGATTGGCTCGATTGGCTCGATTTTTTGCAAAAAAAATTGTTTCTGATAAGTAACAAACCCCTTTGACCTCGGAAAGGGGAAGGGGGCGTCCGATATAAAATCTACGTTAAATATAGTAAGTCATTTAAAAATGGGTGTTTTGTAACAAAGTTAATTTATTTTGTTGAGTCGCATTGAAAAGCGTTTAATCGATAGGAACTCTGATAGATTAGGAGCTCATATTGAAAGAGTGAAAAAATTTGGTTTTACAGACCACAGCTGGTTACTTGAAAAGTTCATAAAAATATTCCAATGATTTTATAACTATATTTTTATGAGGATCATGGAAATTTGATTATAAAAACAGCTTTTCTGTTCAATTCTGTTCCAATCTATAATAATGAACTAACAATGTAAAACTGATAGGGTGACCAATTTAAGAGTTAAATCATACAATTTCACTATATTGAGGACCAAACTGCTGGATACCACAGTTGGCCGAATACCATCATTTGATACATCTCTATGTATATCGGTAGCATTTACATTTCCACTTTCTTAGAAGCACTATATATGAAAAATCACTAAAGATAAAACTGCATCTTTATGACAAATCCAGGAATCGATCCATTCTCGGTTATCTCGTTTAATGAACTGATCACAAACATTTTGTTGGTTAGCTTTGTTAGAGAACTCAAATCATTTTAACATTTCTACAACTTCACGAATTAGACGAAATTATCATCAGTGATAAGAATGTATAAAACAAGAATGGAAATATTTTTATTGACAACTGTTTGTTTTTTTTAATAAATTGTTCCAAGTCATGACACTATTATCAAAAAGATTTGTTTTAGACTTTGAATAAATTTAACAAGCTTTTTTTTTGGTTTAATTTTTTAAATGACCGGCTTGGCGAAATTTATCGACCTTTTGAGTGAAAAATCGAGTTTATGCTAAAATCAAATTGATTTATAAGAGTCAAGAAATCAAGTGCCTGCTGAAAGCGTTAATCTAGTCCAATTAAGCTTAAATTTTGCTCATATAAGTATTTAAACCAATCAACATTTTTAAATTTATTAAATTTATTAAATAATTTCCAGAAACGCTTTAGATCTGCTTAGGACTCTAAAATGAAATAAATAGTTTCAAATCGACCACAACATGTTTAGTGTTGTTCCTCTAGAAATCTCTCCAAAACTGAGCGCACAAAAAGCAGACACGAAGCTCAATAATCAATCGAGTTTTATTGTTACGATTTTCCCTACAATCTGACCTTTGCCAACTTTTGTTCACCATCCGTGGAAAAGTTACGCCCGAACAGATTCTTTCCGGAATCTGAAAACTCGTTTTCCGAATAAATCGTTTTATTCCTTTCTCCGTTTTACTTTTTGTTCATCCTGTATATATTTCCGAAGGATTTTTTGGCTCCTGCTTCACTAGGTTGGGGTCACTCACACATTGTCAGACTCCCGCAAATACATACGAAACACTCCGAGACAAAGGAATACAACCATGCATGTTTGGAGAGGGATTTTTTTATGACCCACTTTTGGAAGATTGATGAAATCCGGAAAGTTGCCCGGAAAGCTATTCACAAACAGCATTTCCGGTATGGGCGAGATTTCGGAAATGTCTGAACGTTTTCCGGATTGGCCGTTTTTCGTGGTTCAGATCCTTCCAAACATCATAAAAAAAAACACTCTATCGGATAAACATACCTTGTGCTCATCACAACGTGTTAAAATTGTTTCTAAGAAAATTGACCGTTGTAAACATTGAGATTGGTGTGAATCTTTCGTCAAATTAAAAAAAAAAATCGATGCACAAAACATTGTATCTAAAATTTCAAATCCAGGCTAATTATCGTAAATCTTAACCGCTAACTTTTTTGGGGAACCATAATCCCACCTAATCTCGGTGAAACATGACACGCACTTTGTCAATTCATACAAATCGACCATAAGGCTAGAAATTCCACTTTTCGCCGGTTGTGGTGTCATGTTATTGCAACATGAACAATGTAAGCTGTCCTCAAATATTCAGGTTTCTGTTTCCTCCGAATGACATTTCCGAACACAGAAAATAGGAAAAAGCACTGCTCAAAAATCACACAGGAACTTAAAGGGAACGTAAAATGGAACAGCACAAATCCGGCCTCAAACAGAGGGAAAAAGTAACGCGCGATGAGGTGTTGATGATAATTGAATCTGGGGTGTTTGATTTTGATTGACATACCCCTGCGCCGCTGTGTTATTCTAGCTCGCGGTTATGAAAACAAGCCGATATGTTGCCGAAAAATGTTTGCCCGAGACCGAGAAATATCAGGCGAGCGCGTTGTATTTCAGTGCACCCACAAACAAGTGTAATCTCATTAGATTATTGTGAATCGAAGAGACAGCAATAAGTACATGTATCCAAAAGATCGTTGAACGAACACCCGAAGCAAAATCAAATTATTGGATTTTAGAATAAATTCCCAAAATGATCCATATAATTTCAAGTATGAAATATTTATTTTAAGATAAAAAAAAATAGACTATTTGTCAACAACGAATTTTACGGATTATATATGATTTTTAAAAATTGAAAAACGAATCTTTGAGCACTTCGAGGCAAGTAAAGTCCGAGTAAGCTGAGATTTTGTAGAGGTCAGTTTTTGGTCCAATCAACGAAATGTTTACGGTCGATTCTGAAATCCACTAATAGATTATATTTTTCTCATCCATCCATTGCCATCCTTATAAACATAAATATCAGAATAATTATGGAATCGATAAGCCGTGATTAATCTGCTGCAGTGCTTCCACGAGTCTCCCAAACACCAATGTCAAAAGGAACACTGAACGGCGGTGAAGGATTAGATGGTTAGGCCAAAACTGTATGATAAGTAAGAATCAATTTTCAAGATTTAGAAGCGAATGCCACCCCAAATGGGTAACATATTTCCTGCGTTTGCCCATTTCAATAATTATGGGAACTTCTTCTTGACAATATTAAACTGAATGGAAGGGATCTTCACAAATTAATTTCCCACGTCATCATCGTCAAGAAGAGGGGTGGAAACTTCATTATTGAGGATAGATTATAAGAAACTAGCTGACCCGGCAAACTTCGTTAAGCCCTTGAATTTCGCAAAAATAATGAACACGTAAATAAGCAGAAAATAGGAAAATAATTGTTTACGCTCATGAAACTGGATTGTTACCTTCAAACGGAGTAAATCGACACAGTTTTTTGACTATTTTCGTAATACTTCTGTCATATTATGGTAGTGCCTACCTCCAGGGGCAAAAATTTTCGAAGAATATGGACTTCCAACAAAACTGGAAAGCGAATATCTTCTGGGATAAAGTTAAAAATCAATTTTCTTCTGTTTTCCATTTTTTTTTTCATTTACAGAGGATCCTTGACACCGATGTGTTCAATTTCTATTAACCCCAAGAAGTGCCAAAAAGTGTTTTGTTGAAATGTGTCGTCATTTTAAGCAGTTTTGATCAACTGTCTTTCCTTTTTGCCAAAACCATGTTTGAAATTTTCTTTATCGTATAGGTACTAAATTTGTAGAAATGGCACAACACTTTTCATGGAATGAAATTTCGCGATTTTTTTATACTGCAAATATATAAAAATCAACAAATTTTCATATACCATTCAGTTTTTCGTTATCTATCATGCATTTGATATGTTCTCTGTATTAGATAATCTCCTCTTAGTTTTTAAAATCATCTTCTTTGTATCGACTTTAACTTTATCATATTTATCGAGAAATGGATGCTTAAGCACTGAACAAAGAAAATTAGAACATTCAATATATGTGTATGTACATGGAATTTTTATTCACAGCAATTCAAATCAATCGGTTTTGAAATCTTTTTTTACTTTGAGATCTTGAATTCAAAATCAGAAATGAAATTCAAAAAAGTCTTTGCAAATCTAATTCAGTTTTCATTATCTCTGTTTTGGATCTTGAATCATTTGTCGAAACTAAAATTTTTATTTTCCAAGCTTCTTGTATTTGAAGATGTTATTGAACCAATTATCTGTTCTTGATTTCTGATACTGAGTGTTGGATCAAATTATGAATTTTATTTTTACAAAGTCAACCCTATTTATGTCCTTAATTTTGTTTAGTTTTTTAGCACCTTAGTATGAAAGGAAGAAGTGGATAGTATCTAACATTTCCTCGGTTTTCTGATGAAATTCACATAGTATTACAAACTTAATATCATTCTATTCTCGAACTAACTTATTACATTCTTGACGTTTACAAAAACCAAGTAAATCAATTTATGGTCGTCTTATTCTATTAATTAAAAATTAGACGTTATCTTGATGTTATACCATAAACATGAAAAGAAGATTCTGTAATGGAATGTTTCATTGTTATCTGTTCAGTTGTTTGGATATGTCAAAACTTCCACAGTCATACGTAGAATATTATTTTTCTTGAATAATATGACAGTTTTTCATTTAACCGGAAAATAAACAAAACAAACATCGGAGTAAATAAAAGAGATCAGAATTTTTCCCGCGCGTATCCTGGTCAGGCAAATTTATTCTATCTAAAAACCTAACAATATCCGGGAATTTGATTTCAAAATTGTCAATCCAAAATCCGGGCAATACCAAGCAAATTTGGGCTAAATTCAGAAACTACTCAAAAAAAATTGAAACGAAAAGCACTTTAATAAATTTTTTTCTTCGAAACACATCAGAAATTTTGAATCGTATTTTAAGCATCCAGAAACCGTGCATGATTATTATGTTAAAAGTTGCTCAAAAATTTCGTTTTAGTACGCAAATTTAAAAAAAAATTAACATTGAAAGAGATTTTTTTTATTTGGCAAATGAAATGAATAAATCCGGAAAATTCGGGTTTTTTTTTTAATCAAAACCCGGACAAGCGGGCTGGACGACTTGACCGGGCCCTTTAAATTTTGTTTTATCAATTACCCGGTCAAGTCCGGGTAAAACCGGGCAATCCGGCTAGCTTTGGGTAAATTAGCTTAAAAAATTTTAAAGTTGCCTTGATGCTGAAGCAAAAATGACAATTTTCGGAAATAGGTATACTCCATGCCGGCTTATTGCGTTCATTTTTTCACCCCATACGGAAGGTGAACAATTACATCCAAGTATCCATTTTACTGGTGCCACGTGAAAAGTACACTTGCAACGAAAATGGGCGCCAAAACTTCCTATAGAGAGATGGATGAACATCAGTAAGCCTTGATTGCTTTTGGCGCCTTCCTACTCTGAGTGATTTGAATGAAAAAAAAAATGGAAATTGGGTGCCATGACTTTTATTTGATACGAATAAAAACTAAAAATTAATTTTCAAATTCCACAAAAACATTTTGAAAATTATCTCTCCGTTGTGTTCCGTTCAGCGTGAAGACGAACACAACAAAAAAATCGCATGCAAATCGGATGATCCAGTGAAGAGTTTTGCGTGTTCGCACATTTCTGTATGGTCTGTCTCTCTCCCTGTTTTATATATATAGATTAATTACAGTGGGTTAATCAGGTTAGGGGAATTCTAGTTTTGTTGTTACTCTTTTAAAGCTGTCTAAAGATTTATTGAATTTACCCCCTGTTCAGACTTTCGACACCAATATTGATAAATTTTTTGATTTGTATGCAAAAAAATGAATACATTCTCATTGAAATTTTCTCTTCTTCTGCTTTCAGGTGAAAAACCCCACAAATGCCAGGTGTGCGGCAAAGCTTTCAGCCAGAGCTCGAACCTGATAACCCACTCGCGGAAGCACACCGGCTACAAACCGTTCCAGTGCGAGCTCTGCCACAAGGCCTTCCAGCGCAAGGTGGACCTACGGCGGCACAAGGAAACTCAGCACACGGAGATCCGGGCCGGTCTGGTCAACTAACCCAAGGCCCCCTTGCTGCTGGGACCCGGCGCCGGTGGTGATTTTGCCAACCCTGCCGGAACCTTGAACCTCCACTCGATGGTGCTTCCGGCGGCAGCCATTGCAGCCCTCGGTCCTCCCAGTGGGACCAACCCCGCGGATTGTGCGGAACCACCCCCTCACTTCCCCAGCGGACCCTTCAGCAGTAGTGCCGAGGGAGAATTCATTGTGATCGACTGAGAAATAGAATCAAATCAAAGACATATTGTAAAGTTCAACTAAGCTTCTAGCGTGTAATTCTTCAAACCAAAACGTGACAACACGAGCTGTAAATACTTGGAAATAGTATAGAGATTCCTATTAATCGTAGACCAATCACTAGAGAAGAATAACAACAACCAAACAAGTTTTTATTTCTGTTACAATCTACTTTTTAGTTGTTCAATACCAAAGTTTCGTCTTTAAACAAAACCGTACTGTTAGCAAACTATTAAACCTATATCATTACTATTAGCTAGGACAATTCCAATTGTAAAAATATGTATCTCATACCTGATTCGAACCAAGAGTAGTCTTCATACCAAAAAATGTAGCAAAGTAATTTGCATTGACAAAAAAAAACTGTGAATAGATCGACGTTTTGTGTACAGCAGAGCCGATGTCAATACCGTTTGAACTCCCAGCTCGAGAACATATGTTTGTAAATACATTGTAGGTGTAGGTGTAGTACCGATTGATCGGAAAGGCGGAATGGGAGCTGATCTGTCAAATCTTCGTTTGTTCAATCATCAAGTGGAATAATTAATAAAGAAAAAACCAACTTCATGTGCAATTTTGACAATGCCAAAATGTATTGAAATGGTGTTTCATTGATATCACAAAACCATCTGATAAGTTTAGAGTTGTTCATGAAATGAGAAGTTTCCTTTAGTCTGTCAGTTTCTTGGATAAGGGTCCAACGTAGAATGTTCATGGAACATTTAAAATCTCTTTCAGATTTGTATTCAAATGATTTATTTTGGTGTATCCAACTTACACCAATTGTTGAACAAAGTTTTTCAAATCTCTTAAGAAAATTGAGACAAGTATCTGGTTAGAAAATCTATATATATAAATAACATGGGTGTGCAGAGGATTCAATAAGCTCGAATATATTTTTAACTATAGATGGTGTGGTAAAGCTATAGCACATACAATCACTATTTTTATGACGTAATTATGTTCTTTCATCAGACAAACTATTCCTGGTGTTGAAGAGTCCAGTTTCATTAGAAATCCATTTTTATCGACTTTGTCGCGATTATCATTGCTCGATTCCTTAGAATTCATATCCAACCCTTATTATTATTTTTTTTTTTGTAGCGGCCCACCACACTCCTCCACACCAAAAAGTTCATTAGAGCCCCCTGGTAATGGACGCTACTGTTCTCAGCATGTCTGGCACCAACAAAAAATAATAAAAAAACGCGAGCAAAATTTTACTCATGCTGTGAACTGAAATGTTTAAATTTAGTGCGAGGAAATGTAATGATAATACTAAATTAAATACTACATGGATCTCAATGGAAAACAGATTTCCTTTAAAGAGATCCACTATTTGATATTAATACTACTTAGCAAATATTTAAAAAAATAAGACATTATAATCTAAATAATTAATAAAAAAAAAAGAACACACAAAGAAACTAAATTGCTACAAAAATTCACAAAAAATAAATTATAAAAGAAGGAAACTGGTCACTGAACGAACGGTTTTTAACGACTCAATTTTTCTTTTAATAGCTGTATTACTTTGATTTTGAACGTGGAACGGTTGTTGATGGTTTTTATTTCATTAGGCAAGGCATTGTACTTAGTTGGACCAATAAATGATATTCTTTTTTGTCCTAAGGATGTCACGGATCGGCTTCGTTTTAAAAATCTGACTGGCGAGTGTTATGAGTTCGCAATCCCGTTGTAAAATGGATGTTTTGATTACTGAAACTTGTGTGTAAATTGTCGTAGACATATATTACAGTTTGTAAATCGCAAAGATCTTTTAATGGAAGAATTTTATGGGCTCTTAAGGTGAAGAGCTGTTGGGTAGGAAAGAGCAACGGGATTTTATTCTTGACACCATTGAAAACTGCTGAACCAACATAGGTCAGACCAAAACTCTCTCTTAAGGTTAAAGTCAATGTGCTTTAACCGATGTTGTTGCCGTCTTCTTGGGAGATGATGCTATTACGAGGATTGTCAAGCGATTTTATTTTTGTTTTCATAGTTTTCCGTCTCACGACATAACTTGATGAACATAATTCCTTAAAAGCACTCGGTCCATGGCAACCGATCTTCAATTCCTCGGACATCCCACGTTCGCCAGATTACGCTCCACTTGGTCTAACCACCTCGTTCGTTGCACCCCTGATCGTCTCGTTCCTACCGGATTCGTATCGAAATCGTGGTTGGTCCTTCGTCTCCTTGCTTCATTCTCCTGCACGCCGCCAAAAAAGGTTCTTAACACTCGACGCTCGAATACTCCGAGCATACGCAGGTCCTCCTCGAGCAATACTCATGTCTCGTGCCCGGTCTAGCCAGTCTAATGAGCGTCATGTACAGGTTACACTTCGTGCGAGGGCTAAGTCTTCTTGTGAAGCCTATAGTCGGCACAACATTCGCTCACGGCTGGTGTCATTGTCTGCGGTCCTTCTTTTTACTGGGCAAGCGGCATCGGTCGGTCCACAGGCCAGCATATACTTCGTCTTGGACGTCATCAACCCAATACTTACTGCTTCCCGTTTCAGTTGGCTATAGATCTCCTCCACCGCCGCAGACGATCTGCCGACTATATCAATGTCATCGACAAAGCAGATAAGTTAACTGGATCTGGTGCCATCAGATAGACCATCGCGATGTCAAAGCCCCCTGCGAGATCCGAATGAAGTCGACAATTCACCCGAAATCTGTACACAGCACTGCGTTCCATACATCGTCGCCTAGACCAGTCTGGTCAGCTGCCCGGAAAAGCCGTTCTCGTCCATGATTTTGCATAGATCGTCACAGTCGATTGTATCCTATGCGGCTTTAAAATCGATGGATAGATGGTGCGTAGGGACTTGGTGTTCACGGCATTTTTGGATAGTTTTCCGTAATGTGAAGATCTGGTCCGTCGTAGACCGTCCCTCCATGAAGCAGGCCTGATAGCTTCCCACGAATCTGTTTGCTTATGGCGTTAGGTGGCGGCATTGAGGACAGTGATCAACCGGTGTATGCAATGGGCCAACTGGTCCGGGCCCATTTTGATAAGTTGGATTGCGTTGCCATCTTTCCCAGCCGACTTGTTGCTATTCAGCTGGCGAAGAAAACTTCACGATGCGCTCTCATTCCTCGACGGCCCAAAGCTATGCTATGCTGACGACCTAAAACAATTTTACAACATCAACGGCCAGGACGGTATTGATTTCCTACAAAATCAATTTAACCGCTTCGCACACTGGTGTGATATAACCTGCCTGCCTTCGAATCGCAGTAAATGTGCAGTCATCAGCTTTTCAAAAAAGCGGCTGCTGAGTACTTCCTCGGAGATGAGCCAATCGTTCGCGTAGAACACATCAATGATCTGGACGTAATTCTAGACCGGAAGCTGGATTTCGGGACACACACAAATTACGTTGTCGACAAAGCCTCGAGAAGTCTTGGGTTCATATTTCGAGTGTCCAAGAACTTCAAGGATATGTATTGCCTGAAAAGTTTGTATTGCAGTATTGTTCACTCTATCCTTGAATATGAATCAGCTGTTTGGTGTCCCTTCTACCAGAATGGGGCCAAATGGATCAAGGCTATACAGCGGCGCTTCTTCTGCATGTTCCCATTCGATTGAACAATTATGGAGTTAAAAGCGCTATCATCGGCGTTATGAAAACATGCAACCATTTTTCTGAGCACTTTGACTTCGTCAGTCATCTTAAGTCATAAATTCCTTTTGAATGGCATCCTTAACTTCACTCATCGTTGGGAGTGGCTCCTCTACGGCGTTGGCTACGCTGGCGATATACCTTCCCCCACCTTGTTGATCTATTGCATGCGCGCCGTTCAGGTGTTCATCGAAGTGCTACTTCTTCATTTTGATCACTTCACGATTGTCCGTCAGGATGCGTCCTTCCTTATCCCAGCACATTTCTGCTTGCGGCCTTTGCGGGATGCATTGAGTTTTTAATAGAGCTTTTGTGTTTCTGGAGAACGATGTAGCTGCTCCAGCTCCGACTACTGGAGGCGTTTTTTCTCCTGGAAAATTCGGACTCGCTGTCTCTACTGCTGTCGATGATTTTCCACGTTCCGACGGGTCCTTTTTGCACTACTGGCGTCCGCGCGGCGTTTTCTTCGTCCATCAACGCCTACATTCCTCGTTTAACCAGTTGTTTCATCATGTTCGTTCTACATGCCCAATGACGTTCTCCGAAACGCTATTGATGGCTGTCTTGATGGTATACCAACAGTCCTCGAAAGGAGCTTCGTCAAGCTCGTCAAGCCCTCTGCCGTCAACGTTGCTTCGAGCGATTGCGCCTTTTCTGCTACGATTTCAGGCTGGTTTAGTCGTGCGATATTTAACCGAGGCGGGCATCGGCTACGTATGATGATCACCATGGGGAGTTTTGGGAGCATCTTCACCATCATCAGATAATGGTCTGACTTTTTTTTTGTCTTTATTAGAGAGACTTTTAGCCTTTGGCTGGTTTGTCTCTAGGAAAAAGGCTCTTTTTACAATTAGTTAATCAAATAAGATTTTTTCAGGAAACACAACATTTTTTCTTTTTCTACTGCATCGTTCGAAAGTGCGTTCCGGATTGATCCATCTCACTATGGTCTGACTCGATGTTGGCGCCTCGACAGGATCTGACGTCGATGATGTTCAAGAAGTGCCGGCTGTCTATCAAAACGTGGTCAATCTGTTATTGCGTTTTGTACGGTGATCTCCGGGTGAAATTGTGTGGGAGGCGGTGGTGGAAAAAGGTACTATGTACGGCCATTCGTTTGGAGGCGACGAAATCTATTAGTCTGAGGCCCCACTGAACCTTCAAATTGTCGATTTGAATTCCTCCTCCTGGCCGACCTGAGCATTAAAATCCCCGATGACGATCTTGATATCAAGTTTTGGACAGCGGTCCGAATCCAGCGTTTTCACTTGCTGCCAGTCAAGATTCTCGTCAACTGTGCGGATTTCAGAGGCTAGACTACGCCGCCGCGACTAATTCCGCAGGCCGCGATACACAAAAACTTGCAGTTTTTGCGTCATCACCGCATATACCTACCAAGTTACACACCCGTACAATAATACGGATTTGAAGTTTGAGTTGAAATTTCGGTTTTCGGTTCGTAGAGAGATGTTTTGGAGACTCGCAAACGCAAATCGGACTTTTCTGATCGATGTCGGGTTTCGATGTCTTTCTTTGTACCACCATCATGCGTAATCTGGCTACCAAGATACTGGAAGCACTCCACTTTTTCAACCTGTTGTCCAGCTACCACGAAATTGGAAGGATTTACTGTGTTGATCTCCATCGACTTGGTCTTTTCGACATTGATTTTGAGACCTGCTGCTTTGGAGCAGGTGAGGTCGTCGAGTTTGCTCTGCATATTCGGTTGTGTTTTGCGAGCAAAACAGTATCGTCAGCCAGGTCAAGGTCGTTCAGTAGCTCCATTTTCGAAGGATTCTACGGCAATCCTCGGTTTGGTCTACAGTCAATCGATGAGAAAAAGTAGTTGGTGTATGATACATCCTTGTCTCACTCTAGTAGTTACCGGGATTGGATCAGACAAGACACCGTTGTGCATGACCTTGCACGAAAATTCCTCACACCTAAATACTGTGCTTCGATGAGATGGACTAGTTTCTCTGGAACTCCTTGTCGCCTTAGATGTTTTTGTAGTTCAGTCGATCGAATGCTTTTTCGAAATCAACAAACACCAGCAGAAGAGATTCCTGGAATTCGTTGTTCCAGTATGATTCGTAGCGTTGCGCTGTGGTCCACACATGATCGTCTGGATCGGAATTCAGCTTTTTGCCGTCGGAGTTTAGCGTCGATTTTTTTCTGGATCCTGATCAGGATAACTTTGCAGAGTACTTTGAGGGTTGTATAGATCAAAGTTATGCCTCGCCAGATACCGCACTTGGTCAGGTTTCCTTTCTTTGGGATCTTTACAAGAATATCCTGCATCCAGTCGTCCAGGAACGTTGTAGTATCCCAGAGGTCAACGAAAAGACGGTGCAACATTTGTGCTGAAAAGGTAGGGTCGGCTTTAAGCATCTCAGCAGGAATGCAATCGATTCCAGGCGCATTGTTCGATTTCATGTCTATGATTGCCGCTTCTATTTCAGCCAGCAAGGGTGCTTCGAGTTGACGTCATTTATACGACGTACTGTTGACGCTTCGAGCTGTGGGTTCTGTTGGCCATCGCTGTTTGTGACGCGGAAGAGTTGTTCGAAGTGCTCAGTCCAACGTTTGTGCTGATCTGTTCGATCAGTAAATAGCTGACCTGCTCGGTTTTTCAGCGGCATTTTTGCATTAGTCCTTGAACCGCTAAGGCGGCGAGAAATATCACATAGTAATCGGATGTCTCCAATAGCGGCGGCTCTTTCTCCCTCTTCGGCTAGGGAGTTTGTCCAGGCTCTCTTGTCTCGTCTACAAGCTTGTTTAACTGTCGTTTCCAGCTCCGCATATCGTAAGCGGGCGGCTGCTTTGGTTAACCCGGTACATGCCTGCTCAATTCCGACTTTCACCTTTCTCCGATCATCGATCATCCTCCAGGTTTCATCCGAAAGCCATTAACTTCTTCTTCCACAGACTTTACCGAGAGTACAATGGCTCGTCGTTATAAAGGCATTCTTGATTCTCCACCACTGTTCTTCGACTGTTTCGTCTGTCAGCAGTTCCGAGGCTCGGGATTCAAGCTGTACAACATATGCCCTTTTCACATCTGGATTCTCCAATTGGCGGACGTCATATCGTCATCCAACTTTCTCGTCTCGCTGATGGACCTGCGCGACTCCCAGTCGTATCTCACCCAGTCGTATCTGAAGGTCTGGAAAATAGTAGTTCGTTGCCGCATTTATTTACTTTTAGCCAAAAAAATAGAGCACTTCATGAAAAGAGTTATATCTAAGCGATTTCTATAAAACTATTGTTTTATAGAAAAGGCATGCTCAGTTCCACGAAATTATTAATCTTGACCAATGAAAAACATCAGAAGTAATTAAGTGATAACTATTTTGTAAAAATGAGTCTAATATAAACCAAACTTATTGAAATATTATAAATGTGGCCAAACGTTAAATTATGAAGATGGACAAACTCGACCGAAATATTTAAAACATCTATAAGGAGACGACCTGAGTAGAGAAAAGATGCATTTGAAGCCAATTATATGATGGTCTAGGGAAGACATGGCGATCCATTTCCTCGATATTAATTAATAGGTGAAGGTAAGATAATTATTAATTAAATAATGATTCTGGTGTTTTCCAGATTTTCATATTTATCTGTTATATTATTATTATGTTTGAAGTAACTGTTTGATTCTTCTGTTACACATGACGACAAGATTTACAAGATTCTACCCCTTGTACAAAAAAAAAGAAACCAAGTGTATGTTTTCAAAATACCTCCAACTGTGTGGACAAACTTTCCCAAATGACCACAATTATAACGGGTCATCATTTAATTACTATAATATGTTTCATGCGGCCGCTCGAGAAGACTCTGGCCACATGAACATTCCGAACTAATTCCGGAAACTATTGTTAAACTTCCGAATCCTACTCGGACAAAGCACGAGTCACACGACTGGCAAACGAAGAAAATGGGTGCCTTCTTTTAGGCTTTTTCTTCTTCTACCATATCACTAGTCGGGGTGGACATGCAAA
The DNA here is from genome assembly GCF_029784155.1 of Uranotaenia lowii. NCBI lineage: Eukaryota > Metazoa > Arthropoda > Insecta > Diptera > Culicidae > Uranotaenia > Uranotaenia lowii. The sequence continues at coordinate 75,540,332 of NC_073692.1, forward strand.
TACCGCAAATTTATAGGACCAACGCTTAGGGATTGTGCGGTGGCCAATTGCTTCCACTTTTGCTTTGTGCTACCTGGCTACGGTCCGTTTGAAAATGACCTGAAACCAGATAATGGCCACGGCTGGGCAGGCAGGCAGACCGTTGTTCGGGTCATCCTCGTCTTGGATCGGGTGGGTTTCCTATGAAAGGGGAAATATTTGTGCGAAAATTTTATGGTTCATTGTCGTGTGACTTGCGATTTAATGTCGGCATGCAATTATGAGGGGTGTGTGTGCTTTACATGCTTTATACGGTGCACTTCGCGTTATAAGTAATGAACAAATAGTCGTAAATATATTAAGCGATCATAAATCAATAACCTCATGGAATGAGAAAAGCTGAGAAATTTTGTAGCATGATTCACACGATACATGGGTATGGTACTGTTTCTATAATTCAATTGAAAATTGTTAAAATTATTCCACAAAATTAAAACAGATTCTTGGAACGGGATCTTATTTTACCACACCTTTTAAAAAAATCGTTACCATCCACTTGTTGTTTGAACCTGTAAATTGCAGGAAATATTTTCTCATATGTTTGGGTACTGGAGAATACAAGACACAGTCCGGGCATGTCCTGCTTTACTCTGGCATACGAGGAGAACACTCTACTCGGGAACGAGGAGTTGGTTTCCTGTTAAGCCCGCAGGCCTACGCTGCCCTCATTAGATGGGAACCGATAAACGAAAGAATAATCGTAGCCAGATTTAGAACACGGGTTAGAAATCTTACAATAATACAGTGTTATGCGCCAACTGACGTTGCTGATTTTCAGGAGAAAGAGCAGTTTTACAGTCAACTGAACAGCGTGGTAGAGAAAATTCCAAAGGGTGACATTCAAATCCATTTGGGCGACTTCAACGCAAAGATTGGCTCCGACAATCAGGACCTTGAGCGCATCATGGGGCGCCATGGCCTTGGACAGATGAGCGAAAACGGAGAGCTGTTTGTAGAATTTTGTGGCAACAACAACATGGTGATCGGTGGATCGCTCTTCCCCCATCGACCAGCACATAAGGTCACTTGGGTATCCCGAGATGGACGAACAGAAAATCAAATTGATCACACCTGCATCAGCCGAAAATGGAGAAGGAGCCTTCTCAATGTCCGCAACAAACGAAGCGCAAGCAGACATTGAATCTGGCCATCACCTCGTCCTTGGCGAGATACGACTGAGAGTCGCGCTTGTCCAGCGGAGAGAGGAGAAAGTCGGGTGTCGATTCGACGTCCGCCGGTTGGAGAATCCAGAGGTGAAAAGAGTATACGTTGAACAGCTTGAATCCCGAGCCTCGGAATTGCCGACAAACGGATCAGTCGAAGAACAGTGGTGCAAGTACTAATTCTAGAAAGCCTCTGACAGACCGTCAGTTATTGACCGATCGAACAGATCAGCTCAAACGATGGACTGAGCACTTCGAACAACTCTTCCGAGTCACGAATAGCGATGGCCAACAGAACCCGCAGCTCGAAGCGCCAACAATAAGTTGCATCAATGGCGTCAACTCGGTAGCGCCCTCGCTGACTGAAATAGAAACGGCAATCAAAGCCATGAAATCCAACAATGTACTTGGGATCGATTGCATCCCTACTGAAATGCTCAAAGCCGACCCTGCCTTGTCAGAACAAATGTTGCACCGTCTTTTCGCTGTCATCTGGGATACTGCAACATTTCCGGTCGACTGGATGCAGGGTTTCCTCGTAAAGATCCCGAAGAAGGGAGACCTGACAGACCTGACCAGCTACCGCACACTGGCGAGGCATACCGTTGATCTGTACAACTCTGTTCAACTCAGCCAAGTAATCCTGAACAGGACCAGGAGAATATCGACGCTAAATACACTCCGACGGCCACAAGCTGGATTCCGATCCGGACGATCATGTGTGGACCACATCACAACGCTATGAATCATTTTGGAACAAATCATCGAGCTCCAGGACTCTCTTCTACTGGTGTTCGATGATTTCGAAAAAGCAATGGATCGACTGAACCATGAACACATCTGGGCTGCTTTAAGGCGACGATGAGTCCCAGAGAAACTAGTCCATCTCATCGAAGCACAGTACGGGGCACGGTGTGTTTCGTAGAAGGACTTAAAGAAAAAAAATACAGTAACGCTAATTTTTGCATGGGCTGAAAGTAGAGCTTTTTCCGGTTTATTTTCATCAAAAATTAAAATATTCTGTCGGTGACCCCCCATACAAATTTTTTTTTTGAAATTTTTCTATTTGAATTCTTAAAAAAATTAATATATTTTTATTGTTATATAATTTCACAGATGCTAATTATCTAAATTTTGACTTCCACTACTTTTCAATTAAACAAATAACTCAACAATGTCATCAAAAACTTTGAAAAACTTTTTTTTATTTTTATTAGTAACAGAGCTGTTTAAACGTAAAAATATGCTAAAAAGGTATATTCTAATCATTTATTTTAAATATTTTCTGGCAAATCCTGTCAGCAGTCTGAGAGGGTCAAATTATCTGAAATTATTAGAATTATCTAGAATAATATGAATCCATATATGAATCTATTTGAATCCATTGTCTTTAGATTTTCTGATTGCGGCAACACTGGAGGAAATTTTATTCAAAAAAAAAGCAATGATTAAGAAAACAAGTTAACACTAGGAAGCGCTATACTTTTTTTGTGATAACGCTTATCGTTATTCGATCTGGAGTAGAAACGTTTGTCTTAACTGAAGCTTTTAAAAATAAAGAAAATCAATATTCAAAAGTAAACGATCAGTTAAAAACAATTTTTAAAAATAAATTATTATTTATACTTCTCCTGATTTAATTGTCTCAAAATTCCATCTGCACTTCAGACTCAAAGCAAATCGCTACAACAGTTCAGTCTAGTTTGATTTGTTTCTGTCTGTTGATACAATGATCATGAAAAACTCGGAGTTTCCTTTAACCTATTTATTCAATCATTTTCCAGTCCAATTTTTGTAACCCTGCTGTACTCTGTGATTCTTCCATTTTATTCAAAGAGCATTACTGTTAAGGTTAAATAATCTATGCTTCTATGCCTTCCAACCCACTATATTATTTAAATAATCTCTTGATTTTTTTTTTGTTTAAAATTGAATTTATAGTTTTTTTTTTTTGAAATAATTTAATTTAATGGATGAATCTAGTCTAAAATTCTGATAAATTTGAATTTTTTCAAAAAAATGCATTTCAAACTTTGTGTCGATCTAAAATTTACAAAAATCAAGAGAATAGTTATGAAATGCGAAAGTGAATTGCAAATGATCGATAGCAAGCTAGCCTGCATCGCGTAAGACTCATCATATTTTGTTCATCCTTTACTTATTTTAGTTATTCTACTGTACACTGAACTGTTTCTTTATTATTAAATAGAACCTTAATGAAGCATTAATGTTACAGTAAAACAATCATAACTTCTATAATTTTATATCAATTATGGTAAAAATTAATGAAATCCTTGATTTGAATAAACCATAGAAACCCATATAAAAAATAAAACGCATAAATCTGGTCTAAAAACACCCATGATATTCAAATTTTTCTTGTAAAAAAAATCGTTTTTCTTCGTTTTGTTGATCATGAAATCCAAAATATCATCAATATTTCAATTCTTTAGCAAAAATGAAGTTCAAATGATTGATAGAAAATTTATTCACCTAAATATGGGAAAAATAAATTTAACATGAATGTTATGTAGCGAAAAATAAACGGATTCCAGTGCAAGTACTTTTAACTAAATTTAATATTTTAAATTCTATTGAAAACTGGTCTGTTAGGAAATGTTTAAAATTAAACTAAGGTAAACAAAGTTCAAAAATGCGTTCCAAAGAGTGGTGGTGTTATTTATGATTTCTAAAGGGCGAGCCTGCATATGGTGGAAATATTTCAAAGAATAATTTTGATAAAAAAGAAAAGATTTTAAATATTTTGTTGGAAACCAATCAAATGGTGTTGGACTGTTCTTATTCCTGTATCATTTTTTTTAACTAGAATAAGTTTTCCAAGATATACACATACGAATATAAATTAAAGTTACATTGAGATTACACCAATTAAAGCAATGATATCACAAATAATAAAATTTTAAATTAAAAATTCATAAAAAAATGAATTTTTCTGAAAATATAAATCACTTATCTTTCCAGGCGTTGAAATTTTTCATTGTTTCAGTATGAAAAAAACTTGAATAAAAATAAAAAAATAAATTTTCATTTAAAAAAAGTTACTATTCCATTGCACTGGAATAAGTTTACAGCTAAAAATTTCTAAATATGGACTACAAATCTTCAAAAAAAACAAAGCGTCCAAATATTTTAATTTCGCCTGAAAATGATTCAGAAAAGGCTATAAACTTTCCATTTCTGAAAAAATTAGAGTTACTGTATTTTTTCTTTTAAACATCTTCTATAAACACACCGTGGGGGCATTTTTGTGCAAAGTCTTGCACGACGGTGTCTTGTCCGAACCTATCCCGAGATCTTGACTGGATCGATTGACTGTAGACCAAACCAAGGATTGCCGTGGAATCCTTCGACAATGGAGTAGCTAAACGACCTTGACCTGGTAGACGATATTGTTTTGCTCGCCCAAACACAACAAGACATGCAGAACAAACTCGACGACCTCACCGAAAGCTCCAAGGCAACAGGTCTCAGAATCCATGTCGGAAAGACCAAGTCGATGGAATTCAACACAGTAAATCCTTCCAATTTCGTGGTAGCTGGTTGAGAATGTGGAGTGCTCCCAGTACCTTGGTAGCCAGATTACGCCTGATGGTGGTACCAGACATCGAAACCCGGATCAGAAAGGACCGATTTGCGTTCGCGAGTCTTTCGAACATCCGGCGGTCACGCCAGATCTCTCTACGAACGAAAATCCGTATCTTCAACTCAAACGTCAAATCCGTATCGTTGTACGGGTGCAAAACTTGGTGCACATATGCGGTGACGACGCGAAAACTGCAAGAATTTGTGAATCACTGCCTGCGGAGTATCATCCACGCTTGGTGGCCTGGCAACTGGATCTCAAATGAGGAACTACAAAGGGCGCTAAAAATCGAGATTCAGGAAAGCAAGTGGAGATGAGAAAGAGATTTGCAGAGAGGCACTTGAATGGAATCCAGAGAGACATCGAAGGAGAGGCAGGCCCAGAAACTCGTGGCGGCGAAGCCTAGCCGCGAAATCTGTCGACTAGAATCTTGGCTGGGACCAAGTTAAGACCCGGATCGTCAACAGTGGAGGTCTTTTACCACGGCCCTGTGCACCGGAGGATCGGGGTCTACATGTAGTATCGTAGGCTTTAGATTAAGGTGGCCAGAATTTTTTCAGCACGTATCCGAACAAACCGGGCAATTTGTATATAAAAACCTGGCAAAATCCGGTCATTCGATTTCAAACAAACGACCATAAATCCGGACAATATCCAGGCAAATTTTCTCAAAACTCAGAAATTCCTCAACAAAAATCAAGAAAAAAAATTAAAAAAATTTTGTTTTCATCAAAACGCATAGATAGATTTTGAACCGCATTTTAGGCTTCCAAAAACCTTTCGTGATTGTTTTTATAAAACTTGTTCAAAAATTTCGTTTTGGAGGTGTTTCTTGTTTTTTTCTGTTTAATTTGCCATATAAAGTTAATAAATCCGGGCAAAATCCGGGCATTTTTCAACGAAATCCGGCAACCGGGCAACCGGGCCAGGCCGGACTGTTCTTAAATTTGGTATTAAATATCCGGGCAAACCCGGATAAAACCGGCCCATCTGGCAACCTTACTTTAGATATGTCTGAGAAAATAAGTTCTACATGTTCATTATTATCAGTAATCAAGAGGTTTTCAAGAAGTTATTTTTACCTTGGACTGTAAATAATCGTGGTTTTTCCTTATTCACTTTAATTTCTCAAAATGCGCCCCACTAATTATGCTGTCTGATTTACCACTGATGAGGAGGTACATTTTTCAAAACGTCGAAAATTTGACCAGAAAGACTTTTTATGGCAAAAATGGTATGGTAGGATTCAGGATGAATAAGAGTTCATTGTGTGCATAGCAGTGTCTTTATCGTATGCTAAGTAGCAAAATCTATCTTCGGCATTTTAGGACTAAAAGGGCTCTAGGTCCAACGTAGGAGCACTCACCCTAGCAAACAGTTAACCTTGATTGGCGCCCGATTTATTTTCGAAATCACTAATCACTAATCATGCCTATCATGGGGAAAAATTTCAGCACATCAGCACATTAAGACGCATTGATTAATTTTGAATGATATTTTTTCGGCAGTTTTTCATCAATTATTCTTCTGATATTGATGAAACCAAATTACTTGCATAACCGAAATGTACAAAGAACATTTACATAACAAAATTGTTCAAACTTTCCCAAGAAAAATGAATATTTTACTCAGTTTTAGTTTATGTTCTCATGATGGGCCCCTTTCTAGGAGGGGGAGGGCTCCAAAATACGAACAATTACCGGCAAAAAAGAAGCTCCTCCAATCCAATTTTTACTTCAATCTGTTCAGTAGTTTCCGAGTCTATGCGTTACATACAGACATAATAATCTTTTTATTTATAAGATTTGATAAAATTTTGATGATATGGATTCGATTTCGGCAGCACAAAGTGTTAAGGCATTTTAATACAATCTTAATAAAAAAAAAAATACATTACATTACATTGTATTTATTGAAGGAATTTGAACTTTTTAAATAAATTTTCATAAAAAAACCTATTTTAAAATCAACAACAGGTTTTCAACCTAAAGCATCTATGACTGCCTTTGCCATTGTTGTAATAAGTTATGGCGTAAAATTCCTAGCATAATTTACATTTTTCCTGCTCCAACGAATGAAACGAACAAACTTCGTCTTGTCTTGTTTCACATCTCACCGAATTACTTAGCAAGGTTGGTAGGTACATCAAGAATAAAATTCCACGTCAGACAGGTGAAAAGTTCTTGCAGATCGCGCTCGCACAACAAGTCATCGGCGGAAACCAAATTATGCAAATGTGATCTGTTCGTTTCCATCTTATATTTACTGGTGCCGGTCGTGTTACTTCCGCGTTTCGGGAGCGAAACAGAGAGACGACGTCCTGTTTCTGAAGGCATCTTTTAATTTGTGTAAAAACTTTCCAAGCGAATGGAGGAGAAACACCAAATTGTTTCTGATGGGAAAAATATTTCAACCCTTTGGCCCATCCTTCCATCCTTTGCATAGAAACACCGAGCGTCTTTATGATGAAGTCCTTTTTAATCTACTCTTAATTTACAATTTACAAAGTTTGCTGTTGCTGCTGTCTTCTGATTCTGTTCGCTAGCTTACCGGAAATACTTCCAATTGTTCGCAAAAGCAGAAGGACCACCAACAAGCAACAAGCCAAGCTCTTCAATCACTTTTAGATGGGAGGAAAATTGTCAGAAAACCCCGGTGTTGCTTTACAATATTCATCAGTGCTTGATAATGCGTGAGCACTTGTGGAGTGGGTTAAACCGAAGCTACGAATGGTTTGATTTTAGGATTGGGAAAATATCCTTGGAAAGGTACTCCGGAAGGTAAGATGACACCAATAAATATTTCTTTATTTTTAAATCAATTAGCGTTGCCACAGTTATGAACGACCCATGCAGAAGGTAATCCGTCTCGCCACCGCACTCAAAAGTATATCAGTCAATCAGCCCTCTGAAGTTGATATTATATGAATGGGTCTACCGAGTTCGCGCGTCAACACCCATAAATCAAACACCATTCATCGTACCTTCCTACTGCTTCAGACTTTTCAACTTTTGTTTTTATTTTTCATAAATTTGATTTTCGGCAGCATCCGCGGTATCCGGAACGATGCTGCAGCTCCATTATGGGATGATTATGAAATGGCGGGGAAGAGTGAAAAGTCGAAATCAATTACCGTCTGGTAGGTTTAATAATATTAAATCATCAACCAATCCATTGAAATAATAATATTTTCAATTTGTTTTGTTGGATTGCTGTGGAACTGATGGGATGGGGGCTGACAGTGCTGGATTGGATTGCAAATGACGATTTCAATTTCCAAACGGGATTTGATTTTGTATTCAATGTTATAGAATGGAAATAAAAAAATTAATGAAGACAGCATCTTTTTCAAATGATTCAAGCCTCAAGATAAATGCTTTAAAAACTCTACACCCGTCAATTGGGTAACATGCAACACCTTTCAGTTTAGTTTCTAAAAAACTTATGTCCACAACAAATCATACAGCTTATGCATCAAAAGATTTAAGATTAATAAAACATCACATTTACTTAAAAAGTCCAAACCAATATTACCTTTTTCAGTATTTTTTTTAATTAACCAAAAACATGCATTTTTACTTCAACCCAGAGAAAGGGGTAACATTAACAAACCTTTTTGGTAAATTAAAAGTTCTATGAAAACATAAGTATATCTATAGATTTTATCAAACTCGTATGCCATTCAGACCCGAACGCATTAAAATACTAAATGAATGAGTGTCTATCAAGATTATCATCCGCAAAATTTGAAGCTAGAAGTTGGAATTATTTTTTTTTAAGATCATGGCCACAAAAATGTATAAAAGTGAAAAGTGAATTGGAAAATTGACGTAATTTGTGTCATTTTGGCATCTTTAGATTTACAAAACATGAAACACAGAATTCTAGATGGCTATTAAAATTAAGCTGTTTGAGACATTTTTTATCAATTTGCCATTTCTGAGACTATTCTTACACCTTAGTTCGGCTTTGCCCTAGATTTTGAGTATTTTAACGCAAGATTCGAACAATAAATAGGGGAGAATGAGGATACAAGGATCAAATGTTCAAGAAAAATGTGCTAAATGGAGCAGAACAACTATGCTATCAGCTCAAAAAACTTTAACAAAATAATTTTTTGAGTTATTGAACTTTGCTTCATAAATTTCACAAAGTGTAATATGAACTTCATAATACCATATTTTCAAAACAATGGTAAACTCTCAACATTTTAAGATAAAGTTTTCTAAAATGTTCACTCAGAGTTCAAAATGGTATTTTTTTTCTTCCAAATAGATCGTGATCATTGCTGATTACAAGATTACGATTATTTATCCAATAACTGATATTTATACAATACCTGTCTGGCAAAAAGGGCTTGAAAAGTTGATTTTCTCTTAAATACACAAAATAGCACCTCAAAGTATGCAATGACACTAAGGTTGAGACATAGTTTTGGAATTTTCTTCTTCTGACATTTTAAATAGTGAAATGAGAAAAAATATGACCAAAATAGCCAATTGACATTCTTTTTGCATTTTTGTTTGATTTTTTCCAAGGACTAGGGCCCCCGGATTGTACGATCAAGTCTCCTTCAATAATGGATCAAGTCTCCCTTAACTTAAAAAAATATCGAAATTTTTTTACTTCCACGAAAATGCTTCTAGTTCATCTAAGGCTTCATGTATCTTTCAAACTTTTCGAGCATATAAACTTGAAATTACACGCTGTCAGGAAATGCAAAAGACGGAGAGTTGCTAAATTTTTCCAAAAAGATATGATAAAAATAAGAAAAGGAGATCAAGTATCACCATTTTCCTCTATGCATAAGAAAGGCTATTTCATAACGCTTCTAGGGACTAATCCGTTCCAAACATTGACTTCCGTTACTTGATACTGCGTTGTTCTTTGGTTTGTTGCAGCTGTCTCTAATTGGGCATCTTTTCCTCTAGTCAGTCTAGTCGAATCAATTTGATATACATAAATTGTTTCCTGACGCTAAAAAAAAGAACAACCAATACTACGTATTTCATTGCCGTTACCTGTGTTCTCCGGGATGGTTTAGCTGTTTTTAAAACGGTAATCTTTAAAGAAATCACGGTTCATTGAAAACTAAAATTTCCCTGGACAATTATTAAACCAGCACAAACCAAGGGGGGTATATATTAGGTGTTCTGATCTACCGAATTTCCGAATCAGCCATGTTGGTTTTGCAAATTGGCTACCACGGCTATGTTGCGTTTGTTTATCAACAAAGCACTCAGTTTTTTAGATTTATCATACGTGTCATTCGATTCAAGCCGAAATGCAGTGAAAATCATATCACGATGGCCATGTTTGTTTTACGGACGTGAAGACTCCTAAAGACCTTAAATCAGAGGATATTTACAAGTATCGAGATGTTAAAATCTATTCCGAGGTCACTGTCATCAGTTGGAGCTAGGAGAAAGATTTCGTTCATTTCCCTTTCCTATCGTGTTCGATGACTGCCCTGTTGCGGGAAAAATGTTGGACATTCTGCATTAAACTCTGGACATATTTGCGGAGCTGTTCTCCAGAACGCGGGATGTGCAGGTAGATATGATTATAATAAACGAAAAAAAAACAAACGCACACAGGATCACAATTTCAATTGCAGATTTTTTTTTTGCGATTACAATGTTTTAATTCACAAAAAAAAGTCCTGTAAGAAGTGTTCTATTTGAAAATGAAGAATGGAAAATCGGGTAGCTGGAACCGTTTCTGACGAATTTGATATTGATTTGATCAGTGTAACATTAGTAACATTTCAAAAATTAAAAAAAAAAAACTTGGTGACATACCATACACACGGGAGCGGAATTTATTTCCTTCAAATTTGTAGGACTCCTCCAGAAGCGCGGGCACTTCCTTGAAATTTAAACAAAAATTTCTGCTTTTTTCGAGGACTGAAGATTAAGAAATAAAATTATCTGTGAATACAAATTTTTCATGTTTACTAACAAACGCAACGAGCTTACCACTTGCTACCACTGACAAACGCGCACTTCTCGGCTACTTACTGTAAAAGTCGGATAACCTAGTATTTTTCCTGAAAACAACTATTGTTTTTATTTTTGAACCAAAGTGAACTGTTGAATTTCAACCATTTTCAAAGTTCTAGCGAAAAACCAAAAAAAATGGTTTAAAAATTAATTAAGCATCTTTCTTTAGTAATTGGTCCGCCATCGTTTTTGTAAGCGTCAACACCTCGGAATGGCTAAGACAGATTATCTGCCAAGGAAGTATCTCCCGGGCAAAGTAGACCCGGATGGCCTTATTTCGAAGGAATCGCGTTCAAGGCTTAAGAGGTGAGTTTTGTTTTTTAAAATTATGTTAGTTGATTTTAGATAACCTCTAAGTTTTATTCTTCGGTTCTACCTTTTAAGGTTCCCCCATAAAATCAAGTCCCGAATCCAAATTTCGGACCAACTAGCTGGTGCAGAGTTTCCTGATTTCAAGTTTGGCTCTCTACAGTATTCTCTTCAGAGACGTTCCGAGTATCAAGTTAGTCTGGGAAGCAGGATGTACCACCGGGATCTTATCGGGAGCAGGATGCTAGGTCAAAAAAGTTCCAGTCCGTATTCAACTGGATTAAGGTTTTTTGATCGGCGCACTCATTATCGTCCCCAGCTGTTCCAGTTAGCCCAAAAGTAATCATCAAAATAAATGGCTAGGATAATTTTGTTGCTTAAAAATTTGTAATATTGATTAAAAGTGATAAAAATAAAGAAATTTCATAAAATTTCAATCAATTTGGATAAATAACACAATTTATTGCGGAAATGTTTTTTCTCTCAAAATAAATAATCGCGTTACCTTTTTCTGAAAACGGTTTATTTTTCAAGCATTTTCTACCTATAAGAAAACGGATGAAAAATAACCATAATCGAAGTTCTACGCGAAATCTGATTCTATTATGGTTATTTTTCAAACATTTATGGTTCAATATGGCCGAGCGTGTGTAAACACAGGGTCAAAAATTGTTATGAAATTTCGAACGATATGTATGGGATTTTAAACGAAATTACATTTTATGGAAAATTTAGGTATCTTATTGTTCAAATAAGTAATCATGAAATAACTTGTGTAGCAATCAGTAAAATTTTTGTTCAAAAGCTTTCAATATTTTGACTACGAGACAGTTTTATCTTTGGCAATTTAGCAGTATTTCAACAAATGATGTTGAAGAAATATGCTAAAAAAATGGCTTGTTAAAACTAGTAATGAATTCTTTTTGTTTTAGATCCTACAAAATAAAAAAAAAACAATTATAAGGAACTTAGCAAAAATCAATTTTTTAACTAATTAAAATATCCACGTTAAAAATATGTTTTCCATCCACATAATGCATTGTAAATACTTTGGTGAAAATTTTTATATTTTTTGCAGAATTTAAACATCAGAAGTTTTTCCTAGAAAACTTATACTTTAAAAAATTTCCATACATTTCTGTGGAATTTTTGAAACTATTTTTTGGTTGGCCTACTAATACATATGCAAGCAACGGAGTAGTATACCCTGTAACCGTCGTTACAAATGCCTCAGATGGTTTTCTTAATTTGTTTTTAATTATTTGTCAAACTGTTGTTTTTCGTCTTGTTTTTTTTAAATTTAGTTAGGTTTAGGGATAAATATAATTATATAGAAGTTAGGTTTAACAAAAAAACATAATTGTTAGTTTTAAGTTGGGCGTGTGGTTTCATCAGCAGCAAGGCTGCAACCAACATCGTCTTCAAGGTCGACATTGCATGTGGGTTGCATGCAATCTGCAAGAACTCGCCCAAACGAGTCAGATGGAATGAGGAAGAAGAATGTGGAGCGGAAACCCAAGAAGAAGAGTCGTTGACTCAGCCTCCGATTTCTTCCGGCGTTCGTGCGAGTCAGACGTGATTTTGTCCAACTCTATGTATGTGGAGTTGTGAGTTTTTTTTGAACCCACAATCGTCAATTGTTGTGTGAAGTTCTCGTGTTTTGCTGTCACCGTTTCATCACCGTCGCACGATTCGGCCTAGCTTGCCTAGTGTAAGCTACGTCTAACCGTAATAGGACGTTCGGCCTCTGGTTCAAGGGTAACCATAATTGCAAAGGAGGCCTATCTCTCGGGACTCGGGACAAGTTTCTCGGGTCTCTAATTATAAAGGAGAGCCCTTCTCAGCGCGACCAATACGGTCTTGCCGTGGTCCGCTGATCGAGTCAAAGAAGGAAGACGCCGTTAAATCCTCACCTGCTTGTCAAAGCCGGACAAGCACCATCCAAAACAGCACCTGGAATCCACGCGATTCTCCACCAAGTCCCACCTCCATTTTGGGAACAAATTAGTTACCGGAAACCCCAACCCTGGAACGGAAGTCGACCAGCAGTGAGCGCTCACCACCGTAGTAAGTATCGCAGCATCGGTACGTACCGCATCCAGCCAACTACAGCCCAACCCACACCCTATACACACACACTACACAGTAGAGAGTAATAAAAAGTAAAATTCAAAACCCCAAAGTAAAAGTTTTAAAGTAGTTTTTCTTCGTTCAATAAATAATAATTCTTTCCGTACTTAGATTTGCTTTTGTTTTTTGTTTGTTTCGAAAAACCCACAGTTTGTCTTGTAAATTTTGTCCGCGTTCCCCTCCGATTACCCAGCCGTAGGCCGACCCTGAGACCTAGTCAAAGGAGTCTTCTACGACTGAGCTCAGATTATCCGGGAGTAGCTGGCACAGAATCTCAACCCAGTATACCTAAGGAATCTAGCTATCCTGGTCGATGTCGGCTACAGATGGCAGTCTAATCGCTTTGCGAAAAAATGATCGGATATTCTTCAGAGTATCCTGTCTGTTTGTCTGTGATTATAGTATCGGTGATATGGCGTCTATTTAACAGATTTGTCAAAATCAGTTCTGAGATTCCTTGCACCTCGGAAAAATGTGAATTTCGTTGTCAAAGGCAAATTATGCCAATCTTTGATTAAGTTGAGTCATTTCACTTTAAAATTGGCAATCTGCATCTGGCAATCTGTGTCTGACAATCTGTAAAAAAAAACTCTAGAATAAAAAATGTAAACATTGACAAATCTGGTCAAAAATATGTGAAATTATGGTTTTGTCATGATTTTGAAATCTTGCTCAAAATCTCACTGCATTGATTTCATAAGGAACTTCAAATTAAAAGGAAACCACCTTCACAGAGCTTCACGCAAAGATTTGATAAATTGTGGAAAAACTTTCCGGAAATAGATAAAGAAAAAAATCGTTATGGTTAAGCTCCACGAAACTTTAAAATGAAAGTGATGTCGAAAAATTCAATCGCATCGGTTCGAACGGAAAATGGGATTTCTTAGAAAACGGTTCAAATCTTTTTGAACCAAAGAAAGTTTTTCAAATATTTTTATTTTTAATAAATAAAACGTAAGCAAATGATGTTCCTTTTTTGTAAAAAAAAATATTCGCTAATCATTTGAAATAAATTAAAACATTTTAGATAAACGATCGAAATCTATTTATGAGTTCATTCAATTTCCGCTGGTTCAATCTCCTTACATATATAAACAAAATTGGAAGAACATGAATTTCTTTTATTTATCCCTTTCCAGTTTTGTTGAAGACAAAAATCTGGCATTATAAAAAATTATGTAAAACTCAGCAAACTATTACCTATTATCTTAATTTAAATTTTAATGTTGCTTGCCGAAAGAATTTCAAATAAAAAGTAATATACGTATTTTTCCTAAAATAAAACAAAATCAATGGAAAACCTGGAAAATTTACATTGATCATTTCTAACTTTTTTGTCAGCTTGGCACAAGTGAGTAAACACAGAAAAATTTAAAATATCGTGCTGCTGATAGAGCTGTCTGGGAGTGATATTGTTTAATATATTTATATCAAAAATTTAAGTGTTTTATTATCCTTAAAAAGCTGCTATGCATTTTCATGATCATCTTCGATTTATAATTAGATTTTTAATCAGTTAAGGTCTTAAAAAGGTACTTTTTCAGTACGCAAACAGGATCAGTAGATTCAAAGTTGGAAATTTTGATCATCCATATCTATGTAAATCCGTCCATAAAGGCGAAACCTATATTGAAAATTCTCATTGAAACTTGCAGTTAAGATCATTTACTTTTTTTTAAGTATAAAAATCCTTTCCATTTTGAAGCAAAACATGAATTTAAAAAAAAACATCGCTTAAAGGTCCAGAGTACTAACCCTTGTTAATTCAAAGTGATCCAAATTGCAGCAGGCAATAAATCATTTTAAAGAATTTTGTCAGAGCTCAGGCAGGTCTACTCCAAAACTCTTACTTTTGATTTTCAATTCAAAATAAAATTTGGAAAATAATTTGATTAATTTAAAACAAATTGATTGATGAAGGATTGAAAGGGAAGTGAAAAGAATTTGTAATTTAAAAAATTAGTAAAAGATTTAAATAAAAGATGGAAGAAGATGGAAGAAAACTCGTTTTTGAAGGAAAACATAAAAATTCCACCGAAATGCCAAAATCAAACAAAAATCTCGTACAGTAGAACAGAATCAACATTCATTACTTAAGTTAATATTTTTCAAGTGGAATATGATTTGTTGCATATTTTCGTATCATTGAAATTTTGGTAATCGTGTATTTTGTATATATTTTTCAAAATAAAAAATTCTTCATACTGTTTCAAATTCAGTAGACTTAGCTTATGTCTACCGGTTGTCGCTTTCATTGATAATTCTTTTAGATAATCGATAATGGTATTTTCCAGTAGAAGGACGTATTCCATGAATCGGATTCACTCTTTGATTCTTAAAGTGTCCAAGAGACATGAGACCATAATTGTATTTTTGTTTGAAACAAAAAAAATTAATTCTTACTGATTCACTGAAATGTAGTTTAAAAAAAACCAAAAAAAAAAATCTTCCATTCCCAGCTCAACAAATAATATTTGAATGGGAAGCTTCCAAATTACACATTTTCCGGACCTACCTGTCAGCACAAGATCAATTATGAAACAGATATAATTTACAATTGGCTCTGAGCTTTGGCATTCCGAGTATCATGGACGAGGTACACAATTTGCTCCTGAATCGCCGACGAGTGTATCTTCTAGAAAATGTTTCTCGTGCACAGTTTGGGCAGGATTATCATCTGCTTTCGAGGCGCTTCATTATGAGCCCGATTCTTTACGGGTTTCTCCTCAAACCGGAGTGTTGAAATCCAAGGAAACAATTGGAAGGTGTGTGAGGGGGTCAAATATTAAATTAATTGTACCGTAGCGATAATTTATTATTTGCATAAGAATGTGCCTGGGGAAATGGTTTTCTAGAATCTTTCGCCTTGGTCTTGCTCTTCGGATCTGGGTATCACTGTTCGAGAGACAGAGCGAACTTTCTAGTCTGGTTTTAACTGTCGTGTAAATTTTAAGCCTCCAGATCGTGGCAAGTGTATCCTTTGAGTGAATCGAAAGATATTTAAGGAAAGCTGGAACACCCGGTAAGGGGGGATGATTGTGGTTCAAGTAAAAACTGGAACTATACGGTTGGGCGAATCCCAAAGAGGTATTCTGCTTCGGACATATTTTTTTGGCCAGGATTCGGAGCGGATTTGCCCCAATGATGATAATGAAATGAACGGAATGTAACAAGGCAAAGAAAGGATATAAATTTCCAAGTGATTTAAATGATAATTTATAGCTGTGGAGAGAGGGAGTGGTTCTTGGTAGAGTTTCATTAGTACCGAAGAAGGAAAAAGATTCACGATGAAGCTGGAGCTGGAGCGATAGTTTGCAACAAGGACAATTTTGGTCAAAGAGTTGAATTCTTCGAATTCTTGTTTCAGGGGATTCTTAAAGAAGGAATAATTGGTCGCAATCATGAGGTTTGTCGGTAAAAGTTGTGAATTCTGAATCTCTGGTCAAATGAATTTTTTTTTCTCTGTTCCTTTATTTTTGGTCTGAAAAGTGTTTCTTCTCTGATGAAAAGGCATCCACAAATAAAGCGTTTTTTTTTTTTAAATATTACATTAAACAGACGGTCTTTGTTTGAAAACGCCGTCTTTTTTTAACCATTTTGTCTTTTGATTCAAATTCCAAACGTCATCAAAATTGTATTAAGCTTTTTTTTAGCCCAGAAAAAAAGTTGAAATGTCTTTTTAATTTGCATCATTAAACATCATGTACAAGTTTTAGTTGAGCTCTTAACTTGCAATTAATGTTGATTTCATATAAACACAACCCTTTCAAAACAATTTTTACTTATTTTCGAAATATAAAAAAAATATCTGTGCAAAACTGTGGTATATTGAACTAAAGGGTGTCCACGATGAATTTGCCACACTATGAAATTGCTCTAACTTTTTAACCGTTGGGTAGAATTCAATGAAAATTTGGGTGGATTTAGTTCATAGTGCATTGTTTACATCCTGCAAGTTTTAAAGTCCTGTGATCGAAACTCGCGGAAATGGAGTCGAAAAAACAGCTCGTGCGTGATAAAATCTTGCGAATTCATCACCAGAACTAGGATCCTTCGCATCGTTCCATCGCTAAAACGTTGGGAATTGCGAATTCCACGGTGTCACGAGTATTTAAGCAGTTCGAGAAACGATCGAATACCGACCGGAAGCCCAGAAGTGAAGGAAAAAGTATTTAGTACAACACCAAAAATCACAACCGCGTAGTTGGGGCCTTCAACCGAAACCCGAACGCCTCCGTTCGGGATGTGGCTAAGAAGTTGTACCTAAGCCGAAGTTTCGTTCAGAAGGCCAAAAGTAAGGCTGGGTTTCGAACGTTCAAGGTACAAAAGGCCCCTAATCACGAGGGGAAGCAGAATAAGTCCACCAAAACCCGTGCCAGGAAGTTGTATCTGACGAAAGTTGAATGCTACATCAAGGACGACGAAACATATGTGAAGGCAAGGCCGACTTCAAACAGATCCCCGGCAACCTGTTTTTCACGGCCAAGAATAAGTTCAGCGTTCCGGAGCATGTCCGCACTCAGAAAATGTCTAAATTGTCGAATAAATTCCTGGTTTGGAAAGCCATCTGCACTTGCGGGAAGCGGAGTGTACCTTTCGTGACCCAGGACACGATTAACGGACTGGTGTGCATGAAAGAGTGTCTTCAAAAGCTGTTGCTTCCTCTTCTGAAGGCCCACAACGTCCTAACAATCTTCTGGCCGGATTTGGCCTCATGCCAATACTCCAAGAACGTGCTGAAGTGGTATGTGGACAATAAGGTAAATTTCGTGTCGAAAATGTTTAACCCTCCCAACACTTCGGAGCTCCGCCCCATCGAGAAGTACTGGGCGATTATGAAGCAGCACCTTCATAAACGACCTAAGGTAGTGAAGACAGTCAAGGAACTGAAGAAACTATGGGTTTACATGCAAAAAACGGTTGATTCACAGGTTGTGCAGAATTTTATGGCCGGGGTTCAGGCCAAGGTGCGGGCGTTTGCGTATGTACTGTAAATAAAATACGAGTAAAATGGTAAAATGAAGTTTAATAGTTATTCCGTTATTCTTAAATTCCTGAAAATTTGACTATCGGATGAAAACTTGAATTTTGCGAATCAATTTTATGTGTGGCAATTTCATCGTGGACACCCTTTAGTCAGCTTTGCATGATCCATATTCATAACATAAGTGAATATTTTATATGTGTTCCGTTATCAGGTTTTATAATCGGATATAAGACAAACTTTTAGTTTCAGAAGAGGCCTGGAGAATTTTATAAAACAATCCGTGTTACTTGGGAAGTTAAGGCGTTAAAATTTACCATCTAAGCTTCTCCAATGCAAATGCAAGTATGCAAATATTACACAAAGCAAAAGACTTTACAATATTATGATTTAACATGAAGTGGTTAGTTTTTGGTGAAATTATGAAGATGTTTTAAATAGCTAGAAGTAGAAACCCAGAAGGAATTTTGTTAGAATTTGCTTCATCACATCCTAGCCAAATAACTCAAAACTAATCCATCATAGAGCAAATCTTCTATCTCGTCTTTGCCACAGGCAAATGGAACATTATAAAACTGCTGCTAGCACAGCCGTATCTTGAGCAATGCAGCTGCGAAAGATGGATTCAAGTTTCTTCCAGAAAAGTGTATGATAGAAAATGATACGAGATTATAACGCGGGAGGAAAATGTCTTGCAAGAATGGTCCATGCTGCCTGTTTCAGGCAAATTTTGCTTAGTTATTATTGTTGCAAAGTTTCTCTGCAGCCTTCCGGTGTATTATTACCCCTTTCCGGCTCCTGTTCCTTTGCATCTGGCCTTGATCTCGTTGATGTTCTGTTTTATTTGAGTTTATTTCCCGATGCAAACGGTCACGAGTTTAAGGTTCACGCTGCCATTTTTCCATTATCATCATTATGTGCCGGGAAGATAATGATCCTCCTTTGAGTGGAAGGGGAGAAAACACTCCTCCCGAGTTTGGTTCGGGAAGGAAAACTTTCGGAAAGAGTTGCTTTTTCATTTCTTTGGCAAAGTTGTACACAAAGTTACTCCTCCCGTTAAATTACCGTCAAGATAACGCAATTCCAGAGCCAGGCAATTTCTAGAAGTTTTTACGGACCAGGAAAGGGCGGGAGGACGGCCGCGGAAGTTGCCGGCAGCTGGTAATAATAATGTAAATTTGAAGACAATGAAGACGTTTTCCCAACGCAGCAATGATAAACTTTGAAACAGGACACAGAGTTTTCAAACTGCCTTCAAGAGAATGAACTTAAAAACAGTTTCGGGGGGACCCAAACTGTCGATTCCGGGCTTCATTCTCGGGGGGCTTGTCGGAAGGCGTGTAATCACATACCGCTGACAGCTTTTTCTTCACCACAGTGATGTAGAAGGAAAAAGTTGTAAAGTTTGACAGAACTTTGGAAGATTGGTTGGGTTTTCTGGGAATAAGTTACGAGGTTGAACAAGCTTGGTGGCAATTAGATGAATTCTTAGATGGTAGAAGAGAAATTGGAACTATCACTGTATGTATACGATTTCCTGGAAACGTAATTAAAATTCATATTTTGAATATCCTCAATTGGGTATACATATTATTGGGTAGGTACCTATTTATTCGAGGAAGAATGACCCTAACGGGTTGAACTCCTTAAAAAACATGAGGATTGAGGTTCGGCAATTTTGACAACAGTTAAATTAAAATCAATTTCTCGAAAACTGAAGAAGATTTAAACATAAAAATTACTTCAATGTATATATTTTTTGCACCCATATTCGATGTAATATTTGAGAAAATAAGTATTCTGCTTAATAGGCGCATATAGCCTGGTTCTCCCCTACATAAAAATTATTACATTTTCAAGGTGATGGAAAGTATTAGAGAAACATGAGATATCAAATGCGCCTATTAAACAGAAAATTTTTCAATCAAATATTACATCGAATATGGGTACAAAAAAATATACATTAGAATCGATACACATTTATCAAACGAAAACGTCCACTGAAGAAGATAATGAGTAGCTATCGAAATACCGGTATTTGAACTTTTCTTATACCGTGGTTGAATTAAAGGGGATGTAGCCATGGATACTTATGAGAAGGAATGTTTGGGACGCAAATCAACTTGTTTATTATTTATTTAGAACAAATAGCGTCGCCGTGTTGCGCGTCATGAAGGGTGCTTTGATTGTGATTTATGAAATTACATGCCCGAGCAGACTTTGATGCCTAAATGGATGGCAAACTGAGACTTAAATATGGTATCAAGAGCAAACTGATAGCATAATTTGCTATTGAATTTTCTGGGATAGCAAAACTAGGCATTATTGAGGTTTCATAATTTTGAATTTGATAGCAAAGTTAGACCAAAATTAGGCGATAAGAGCAAAATGATAGCATCATTTGATGTAGGAATTTCCCGATAGCTAAACTAGGCATCATAAAGGTTTCATCTAAATCTTTATACCGTACTGAGACCAACTTTTGATGTCAATAGCAAACTGAAAGCTTTAGTTAGTTAGTGTTGATTTTTCAATGATAGCTAAATTAGGCGTAACTAAGGGTTCATTTTATTTTTTTAATAGAACACCAAATCATATTTATTGCGTCGACACTAAATTTAGGCTCGGAAGTCCGAATCTGCACTTTCTACCGACAAAGAATAATTTATGAAATGAATAGTATCTGCTGTCAGTTCAACAGCAACTTTTAAAAATGTTATCTACATACACCATAAATCCTAGGTGCTGCATCAACGAAAAATATTTTATCCTTCATTTGCGAAACGGAACTATAAAACTTCTCTGAGATAAAACATTCACATTGATTTCCCTGGCAAGATCTGATAAGTGCAATTAATGGATAGACCGATGATAGGGGAGAGTGGGGATACTTGATCCCCTTTTCTTATTTTCACCATATCTTTTTGGAAAAAATTAGCAACTCACCGTCTTTGACATTTTCTGACAGCTTGTAACTTCAAGTTTCTATGCTCCAAAAATAAGAACGATACTTAAATCCGTTGATGAACTAGAAGCATTTTCGTGGGAGTAAAAAAATTGCGATTTTTCTGAAGTTAGGGGAGACTTGATCCCCTGTTGAAGGAGACTTGATCTTTTATTCAGGAAGCCCTAATCCTTGTATAAAAATCAAACAAAACCCCAAGATAGAATGTTAATTTACTATTTTGGTCATGTTTGTTCTCATTTCACAATTTATAGCAGACATAAGAAGAAAATTCTATAACTTTGTCTCAACGCTAATAACATTGCATACTTAAAGGCGCTATTTTTTATAATTAAGAGAAAATTAATTATTTTTGGTCTTTTCTTCAGACAATTGTTTGATAAATATTAGTTTTTGGATAAATATTAGTAATTTCGTCATCAGCAATCATAACGATCAATTTAGAAGAAGAATATGCCGTTTGGCAGGGGGATCAATTGTACCCAACTCTAAGGGATCAATTATACCCATAATCAACATTTTAGAAAACTTTTTCTGAAAATAGTTGAGAGTTTTCCATTGCTTTGAAATTATGGCATTATGAAGTTCATTCTACGCTCGAACGATTGATACATTGGAACAAATATTTTTTTCATAATTTTCCCATGTAAGGAACACTTTAAAGTGATGAAAAAAGATCTTCAAGTTACATTTTGTGAAATTTTTCAAACAAAGTTCAATTACTCAAACAATTATTTTGTTAAAATTTTTTAAACTACAAGCATTGTTATTTTGCTCATTTTGGCACATTTTTCTAAAACATTTGATCTTTGTAAGACATTCCAGTTTCGAGATATAGCTAAGGAATCAAGTATCCCCAGGGATCAAGTATCCTCATTCTCCCCTACTCGAAGAATAAAATGATGTTAGTTGAATAAAACGCAAAATTCAATTATATGACTTATTAAAAAAAGGAACTTGTAAAACATAATAAAAATCTTCAAAATATTCATTTATTTTAAAAAGCATCTTTTTCATATTAGAGTGAAATGATTTGGCATTTCACTCACAAACATTCAAAGCCATCACTCAAAATAATAGCGTTTTCGTTTATTATCCACCGGCACGGAGGCAGTAGCAAACTTCATAAACAAACTAAATCGTCGCTCGGGACGATACATATAAGTCATCGTCCCGGATTAAGATTTGGTTTGTTTATGAAGAAAAAGTGTGCCTCCGTGGCGGTGGATAATAAACAAAAATGCTATAGATAAGCTTTTATGCCTGAATAACCGTCATCCAATAATTTTCGATGCAGGATGGGACAAAGAACGTAAATTATAACACCTTATTTCAGTTTTTTTTTTAAAAACAAGGGAAAATTTTTGGTCCATTGAATTTAATGTTACATTTTTTGCAATGTTCTGTAATAAGTGTGCATTCCAATCTAAGGCTCTGTGCAAAATATTTATCTGCATCCCGCATTCGGAAATGCACAAGTAATTAACCCAAAATCATGTTTGCTTCCATCCCAATTGCGCATCATGAGCACATCTAATTAGCACAAACTGGTAAAAACTACTGTTACATTTATCACAGTGTATAGATCGAAAAACAAAACAAAACAAGTTATCGTCCGATCTGTGTTTCCGTGTGTTTGGAGAAAAAATCAATGTCCCGCAAAGAAAAAGTGTCCGTGAGCAGTTGGCCAACGTGTTCCTAACAAACACCCCGTCACCTAGAGGAGTAAAAGAGCCGTAGCGTCATGAGAGCGCCCTGCAGGAAATTCGTCGGAACCCGAATGCAGCAACAACCTGGTCGGATTGTTTCAAAAATCTACCTGTGCACCCCGCATCAAACTCGCGGGATTCGCCTAGTTCCATTGTGCCCTGTAAGAAGAACATGTCCAACCATGGATTTCAGGATAGACAGGGTAAGTACCCGTAAGCAAGTTTTCGAATTGCTGGGCGTATTTTGTTTGTTTGTTTTGGAATTTATCACTTTTTCTATAGGCGATAAAATTTTCATAACCTAACTCAGCTCTAAAGAAAAACATTATTCAATTCGTTTCATTCTTCCTTTATTACCGATCATTTTGTAATCCTCTTAAAAATGCTTCCAAGTTGCGTCTTCAATCCCCAGGCCAGTGGCAAGTGGCAAGTGACACAAATGTTAGATGTCGAAATCAAATTTTTATTATTATCCACGTATAGGAACATTAAAACATCCGCAAATTTATTTTATTATTGACAAATAATTTGATGGAATGCTAGACTGTACGTGGAGTGTAATAATGATGTACGTTCTTCAAATTACTTATTGAGAAAAAATAACAAGTTTGGATTTTTTTTAATTATTTTTTTTTTCTTTTTTCAGAGTCACGTTTGTAAATCAGATGGTAGAACACCCGTTTTTTTAGTTACTGATAAAGTGATCTAGCGTAAGCGCATTTTCAATCGACTCACCTTTTTTTCTTTTAGGAACAATTGGGATGCGGTTGTTCGCCATGGTTTGCATAGCTTTGACCCCTGGCTTGATGATGACCCTTCGAAATACTTAAGGTGAGGCACGAAAGACAGGATATTTTTCTGGTAAGTCCAGCCTCTATAGGTCCTTTTTTTAAGTATTTAATAGATATCGTTTTCCACTAAATGCTCTTGCAATTGGCACCTGTTTTGTTCCTAATTTAACTACTTCAAGAGCTTGCCAGAATTTTACGCTAACATATCGGGCCGGGCAAATTCTGGCGATTTTTTTGAAAACCTGAAAAATCCGCTACATTGAATGGTACATTTAGTAAAACTCTATTTCTAAATTGTAAAATTTTTCCCATCAACAACAATGAAGTTGAATCTAGGAGTACGATTGACGATTATCCTAGTCCCTAATCTCAGTTTTTTTTTTAACTTAAAACGTTTTTTCAAAATGTATTCCGAAGGAAAATTTCAGTCGTTCGTGTTCGATGGCAAATTGTACTATGAAATTCGCCCCCAATTATGATTGCATAAGTGAAGGCGATTTTCAATACTCAATTTTCAACATAGCAATTTCACTTTACGCAGAAATTCACCTGCTATGTTGAAAATTGGGTATTGAAAATCGCCTTCACTTATGCAATCATAATTGGGGGCGAATTTCATAGTACAATTTTCCACCGAACACGAACGACTGAAATTTTCCTTTGGAATACATTTTGAAAAAACGTTTTAAGTTTAAAAAAACTGAGATTAGGGAAGAAGATTATTGAAGGATTTTTTCTAGGATTTTCATCCTTGGGATGATTCATTACCTTGATTAAATATTTAAGAAATTATCCATAATAATGGACATGGTAATGTTTATAACATTCCGACCAGATACTTGTAAATTTTTATAAAATAATAGGCTTGAAAATTATCCGGTAATAACCTTACTGAAAAATTTTCTATCACGTCTTGATAGTTAAGTTTGCTCTCTTTTTGCTTGGTAGTACACTGTTAAAATTAACGCTAAATTTTCGTACTAGGTTGATTGATTGAGTTTAATATTTAAGGGGAATCTCGAAATTTGTCGAAAAACAATCATTTTACTAAAAAAAATTTCCAGAATTAATTCAACACCTTTTTATTTAAAGTAAAAAACCTGGTTCCGCAATTCGGGTTTAGTTAGAAATCACATTTTTAAGGCCTTCACAAAGACTGATGTGCCTGGCTAAAATCAACACTTTTGGAATTGAGTGAAAACTTATACAAACTTTTTTTTAGCAATATAAACATATTGTATGTAAATTTATTTTGTTCTTCTATTGGTTTGTAATTATAACAGTGATAAAAAATACATAAGTAGAGGATCCAATATTTACAAAATATATTTTCGAAGTTATTACTTTAAAACCTTTAGTAGACAAGTTTTGGCTTCAAAATGTTCTGATATTGAATATGTCATTAACCTGAAAGTTCAGAACATTTGTGAACTTCTATAAAAGTTGCTTATAAAATTAAAAACGTTAAACACGCTGCATAAGTAAAGGCGATTTTTATAAGGTTTAAATATTTATCTCATATTATAGCTAGAGTATTTCCTTATGATTGCATAAATAAAGGCGTTTTTTTTTCAGGAGGGATTATGCATCCCAATACAGGTGATTTCACTTATTTTTTTTTGCGAGATTTTCATCCCTTAGGTATAATTTTGCCATAAAAGTCTTTTCGGGTTTACTATAGAAGCGCCTTTGTGAAGACAATTCAAGCATTTTAGACTACGTTAAAAAAATTGTTTACTTTTGTGTACGTATATTTGCACGCGATATCTGTACAAAGGTTCTTAGATGATTAATATAATTTCAAACATTTACTGCCAGGGGAGTCCCATCCCGAGCATACTTTTACCGTAAAACGCTATCAAAAATTTTTTTGCTATCACGCCTTAAGCATCAAATTTTCGCTCATTTTGATTGGCTAAGGTGATACACAGCAAAAAATGAAAACCAAATTTTCATACGTGAACGTATTACGTTCACGTATGAAAATTTGGTATTACATCGTTTTTCAAAAGTTTGAGTTTGAAAGCATATTGATGCCAAATTTTGCTATAAAAGAAATTTATTTGATGCCTTAAATTGGCATGATTATGCTTTCCAAGCTCTCAGAAATCGAGGTGTAATTGAACTCTCAGTTTTAGCAAAATTAGGCATCACTTTGCTAACCATGTATGAAAATTTGTGCTCTCATTTTGGCTGTGTACCACCTTATGTCAAGCAAAATGAGAGCAAGTTTGGCTCTCAGGGCGTGATAGCAAAATTTGCTATAATTTTGCCATACGAGTCTGCTCGGGTGAACATTATATGCCATCGCGATGGCATCGACTTGACGACTTCAACATCGAGACGCTCATGAACGTTTGTGACATAGCAATCAAAACATTGAAAAAACTGATTCTCAAACACTTACCTATAAGCATGGTTGATCCTCGCTTCTCAAATCCGACAGAGCGCTGTGTAAATCGCACCGTTATCTTCTACGGTTTGTAGAACACCACACTGCCTTTCAAAATGGTCTACACTCGTTTAGGAGTACAGCCGAAGCCAAGTGCTGAGCAAAACCGGTGTCCCAATAGCAATACTACTGTGTGAGCTGTGTGAGAAGGAGAAATCCCGAAACACACAACTGAAGTGCAATTTTTTCCTTCTCTTCATACCACAGTACGCAAACAAACAGCACGAAACGACATTGCTTTTTCTTCTTCCTTTTCTTGTTGGGAAAAAACCAAACCTACTGAGTTGGTCTAGCGCTGCTCCCCTACACTTATTTCGTATTCGTTTTCATCTGGTGATCAACCGGTTATGCACCAACTGCTGTCATCTTCATATAAAAAAAAACGCTTTGACAGCACTTGGTGCACAACCGATGAAAACAAATACAGCATAATTGTGATGATTTTTTTTCTCTTGCTCCCACCCTGGCGAAGCCTTCTCTGCTCTTTGATTGGGTGTACTTCCGGCATCTTAACAAAACAGGGCTAGTGTTTCAGAACGAAAAGTTCACTGAGTTGCATTTTTCAAGCTGCTCGGAGAGAAATGGACAACCATGCCTATAAGTAAATAATTTCTGGCATTTAAATATATTTTTTATGCAAAAAATTAGAATTACCAAGGTAAGAAATGTTGGATCATTTCTTGCCTTGGTTGATTTAAATTTTTTGTCACGAAAAATAAATATATTTAAATGTCAGAAGTTATGTTACTGTTTTCCTTTTATTCGAATATTTTTTTTGAATAATATTTAAACGAACACACACATATACGATCTTAGGTAGTAAACTTTATGTTTCTCTGAAGCGATCAATTCTACTTAAGACCATATCGTACATCTTACATGAATATGATGGCTAGCATCTTACTAGTGCTAACACCACCAACCCACAGAAATAGTACTATGTATGCCGAGACCGAGACTCGATCTCATGACCTCTGGCTTAGAAGACTTGAAGGCTATCCTCTAGGCCACGGTCGGCGATTTGAATACTAAACCATAAATTTATAAAATAAATCATCCTCGTGAGAACACAATTAATCTACTAGAAACTCAATCAAAGATTCAAAATGTTTGGTAATTGGAAAAGGTTCAAGATACTTATCTTTGCTTGGCTCCAATACTCAATCCTTCTGTTGTTACCTAATAACATAATCTTAAATTGATCGGAATAGTCACAGCAGAACCCTTGTTTTCATTTAACCTATTATGGTTATAAACCATATTATTTAACCATATTTGACCTTTTCCTGCGTTATATTTTTTTACTCATCAATGAGAACTAATAAAAAGCGTTATTGGGAAGAAGTTGAAATTTGGTTATTCCTCAATCATGTGAAATTTTGGCAGGGAAGCTGAAATAGCGTTATTTTCAAACCAAAACACGATATTAAATAAGGAAAAGCTGATAAAAGGTTCCTCATAACAATGGGGTTTACATGAAAATTGCGGCAGCAGTAATATTATTTAAGTTTTTCCACGGCAAACGAAAATATAACTGAGCTAGGATTTGTTAAAACTTTTTTGTCAATTCAAAAATCATCTCATCATATCAAAACACTTACGTTTATCAATTTTTAACAAAAATTCTTCGAAGATTGTTAAAATTTTGTCAATTCTTGTTAACTTTTGAAAGGGTGCCCCCCTTTTTAGATTTGGAAGGGTTTGAAAGTTTTATAAAAACCATTCCCGGTCTTGAAAACGACTTTACACCAAATTTCAAGTTGGTCGGTTGAGAAGTTCCCGAAAATTGTTCATATTGTGTCAAATTATTGTTAATTTCGTATGGGAGCACCCTCTTTTTGAATTCGAAGGGGTTTGAAAGTATTATAGAAACCATACACGGTCATCAAAATGGCTACACACCAAGTTTCACGTTGACCGGTTCAGTAACTCTTGAGACTTGTTCGAATTACGTAAAATTTCTATTAACTTTGTATGGGAGTCTCCCTCTATTAAGTCGTAGGGGTTTGTAAGTATGTATTATAGAAACCATCGCCGACCCCAAAAACCCTTAGATACCAATTTTAATGATTCAGATGAGAGTCTTCATTCATTAAAACGGGAAATGTCTATCTTTACAATATATCATCAAATTTTGTTAAAACTTGTTTGTCAATTCAATATATCATATCATTATGTCAAAACGCTTTCGTTTATAAATGTTTAACAGAAATCATCGAAATTTTTTTTGTCAATTTCTGTAAGTTTTGTATGGGAGCCCCTCTTTTTTAATTTGTAAGAGTTTGCAAGTATTTTAGAAAACATTCCCGGTCTTGAAAATGGCATTCTCCCTGGCCGCAGAGATTGACCGATTTCGATGATTTTTGATACATTGTATAGATAATTTATTCTCGTTTCCTAATATAGAAAAATTAAGTCAAAATGTTTTATCACATTACCAGTAGCAGGTACCGAATAATGAAAAAGTCTCTGTTTGAAATGTTTACTTTTGATAGGTCCCTTAACTATTCATGATTTAAAGTATTTGAAATTGTATATTGGTTGTATAAATATTTGGGGGTCCAAAAGAACTTACGGTAAAAAAAATTCTTGCTTAAGAAAGACACCCAATTTCGGCTTTGCATCGCAGTATCTCGCACTGAAATTCTCGAATCACATTGACCCAAACAGCCTAATTACAGATTATTTTATGAGGGAGCACTTCTGGTGATCACAAAAAGTTTCTACAGATTCTGTATTTTGCCATTCCCCAGAAAAGTTTTAAAAATCAAATTTTTGCGATTTTTTTCCGAAGACTTTTGATTATTTGAACGTGCGTTTAGGGTCATATTGACCCGAACAGCTTTGGAAGGTTAGGTGTTCACTTTTTAATATATTTTTTCGAATAGTTTTAGTAAAAATTTAATCGGATAAGGATGTATTAAAGAAGTTATTGAAAAATCGGAATCTTGCTCCAGATATAACATATATACTTTATTAAATGAAAGTGCATAAACCTGAGAATAGTAGGGAAGAATGGGGATGATTGATTCCCTTTACTTATTTTCAGCATATCTTTTGAGAAAAGTGTAGCAACTCGTCATCCTTTCCATTTTCTGACAGGGCATTATTTCAAGTTTATATGCTCAAAAACTTAGATCGATACATGAACCCATAGATAAATTAGAAGCATTTTCGTGAGCCGAAAAAAAATGTACAACCTATTTAAGAATTTAAGAAAAATTGTTACACAAATACACAAATCCATTTAAATTGAGAAGGTTGACTTTTTCACAATTTCGATTTAAGGTGCCTTAATTTATTATACCCAAATTTTACATAAACATATAAATCTGTTTAATTCAATTAATAAATCGTAAGCCACTTAGTATTCTTCTTCGGAATGAAGTAGATTTTGTTAGGAATATGTCTTTTAATTTAAACAAACATATCCACGAACGAAAATTCCATCCAAAGTCTTAATTTATGAATAATAAAAAAATATTTTGATGAATTATTCATTTCAAAGTTTCATATTCAACGAAGCAAAAAAGTATTATATTTTAGATACAGGTAAGATTGTAAAAAATTCTCTGACGTTTTAAGTTTAAGCAGATTGCTCTGTTAAAGGGTAACAAGTAAATACTTTTCGTACTATCATTTGTTGATTTTCATGTCGCCTTAAATCTATCAAATTGTAACCTATTTAAGTGTTGCCCTGTGTATTTGAGATAAAAAATATCATAGTAAGGGATTTTTAGGTTCTTCGAAAAAACAAAATCAGCACACTTTGCAATCCTCGGAATTCATTGGTCGATAAAGCAATCACTATTAAAAATAATCTGTGGTACCTGTCAGCCATATCATCTCCAGTCAATCGAGCAAAAATTCAGATCACATATTGCCTGCAATGCCGAATATGTGAGCATTCCGGAAGCACAAAAAAAAACAATTTGTCACCGAAGCACATTTCAGTCCATAAAAATTTATCCAGTCCTAAACGGTTTGTTTTTCCCGCGCTCCACTTTATCGTTTTGTTTCCAATCTACGCGATGAAATAAAAATCCAATACACCCTTTGCGCCAATTCAAATCCGCACCGTTGTTTTTTATTCATCTTCCACTGCTGTCATTTTCAACCAAAACGCACTCCAGAACTGTGGTCACGTGGAAAATCGATTTCTAGAACTCTGGCTCGATACCGTTTTGTTGGACAAAAGTCCCCGAGGTGCGATTTTCCAATTTGGTAAAAACTCTCTAATATTCGCAAAATATAAAGACACATATTTGGGCAGCATGGAGGCAACCATTTTCTACCGCAAGTTTTTCGCGAAACGCGTTCAGTCTTTTTTCTACAACAAGGGCGAGCAGCAATTTGGAAAGGGGGGAAGAATTTTCCTTTCGCACAATGATGACGGTGGGAAAACGCTTTTCAGAAAATGATGGTGCAAATGGTTGTTGGTGAAGGACGACTCAATCGAGAGGGTGAGAGAGAAGCTGCAAGGCCAGGAGCTGACGACGATGGGACGAGAAAAACCATATATTCAAATTCGAGTGGATGATTTTCGATCACGACACAAGCATCGGTTCTGGTTCGCATTTGCTTGCGGTGGGTTTCGGCGCAAATATATATTAAAAATGTTTATTTTACCCTTAATTAAAAACAGTCCAATTTTTGAAAATTTGTATCTTTTCACATCCTTCCATTTAACCGTTCGCCAGAAGTCCAAGATTGATTGTATTGATTGATTCGTATGTTTGCCATTAATTTTTCCGTTATTAATATTGGCCCCCTAAAATCTACCTAAAGTTCATCATTTTAACAATTTTTTTTTTACTTGAACAGTTTTCTAGCAGAAAGCATATTTTCAGGTTCGGAGTTATTATTGCTTGCTTGAAGTTTATGGATTCTTCATAACCAGCTCAATGGGGAATGCATGAAAAATTCCGAATGAATTTCTACACTCAGACTAAATGAAAAAATAATCAATTCACTGAATTTTCATGTAGGCGTGTGATAACGTGAAACTTCAGTGAATTATTATAAAGGGATTTGGCACATCAAGTATTTCCTGTGACAGATGCTGGTTCGCTTTGTTGATATATTATGTATTGAACGCGTTGAAGATTACACTAGTTAAATAATTTTCATGAGAAAAATCTTTTTTCGTTCAAGTTATTCGTTACCTGTAGAAATGTCACTTTTTTTATCAATTTCAAATGCGATGAATCTAAAAAAATTCATATCAACCTTGAAAAAAAATGTTTTTGTGGTATATCGTTGACTTTTATTTGATTTTTATGTCATACACATTTAGATTGTGTTGTTATTCTGCGGGCCAGGATATGCAGAAAAAATAACAATAAGAAATCAGCTGTTCGTTTGTCAAACTATTAAATAAATAGCTGATTCTATATGATGCACACTTATTTTAGTCTAAATTGCCCATTCACGTAACGTCTATGCGGAAGAAGCGAATACTCAGTCTGGCGTGGATCTGCTTTACCTCACATACGTATATGTACTTGAAATGAAATTCACAACTTTGAGAATAATTGCGTAAATAAGGTAAATGATCTTGAGTGGAATGTAGAGATGAGATGAAGGAAAATGAATCAAATTTAATAAGAATATAATGAAATAATTTTCTATGGCAACGGCAGAACAAACAAAACAAAGTCAGTCATTGATCTATCCTTGTGAGTGTCTAAGTAAATCTCTGATTTGAGATTCATAAGAATCGTAAAATCACTGGCGTAGTTGGTAAGATGAGCACAGATTGACAAGGCTGATGCTCAGATTGTTTACACATGGTTTCGGCTCCGGGTAATAAGACGGCGAGACTCGAAAAACGCAGATTGTTCAGGATGATGCTTTGATTGTTTTTTTCATCCAGTGAATAAGACGGAGAGGATAGAAAAACGCAGATTGTTAAACGCTGCTGCTATGATTATTTATTTTGATTTTGCCTTCCGGTAGAAAAAGTCGGAATTGGCTTACGAAGCGCAGGTTTTTAAGACTGTCGCTGCTGATTGGTTGTTTTAATTTCGCCTTCCGATTGAAAAGGACGGATTGGCTTAGGAGGTGCAAAATTTTTAAATCAGCTTCTTCTGATTGTTTGTTATGGTTTGGTCTTCCGGTGAAAAAAGACAGAATGGTCTAAAGTAGGGTTACCATATCCCGTGACACCAAAAAGAGTACATTGAGATAATTTACCCAAAAAGTCAGGAAAACGTCCATATATTATAGAGCTTCGCGCCCGAATGGTATGCAAAATGATGTGCAGTAGAACCCCGCTTACCCGAGGTAGTCGGGGGAGGGACCACCTCGGATGAGTGAAACCTCGGATTAAACGAAATACATTGACAAACCCTTTTGCTCTGGTATGGCATATCATCCAGGCGCAAAGCTCGGTTCTTACATGGATTTTATTTTTCTATCTAATCGACATTTCCGGCAAGTTAAGATTTAAAACTTAACAATGTATCGCGATTATAAAACACATTTTTACACGAATTTTGGATGAAAATTGTGGCTCGGATGGGTGGAGTTCTACTGTACACATTTCGTGCTCTCTGAGATGGCACCGAGATATTCCATTTTAATCAACTACTGTTAATGTCTTGGAGGTTATGTGACTTACATGACAATCATGGGTGGCAAAACTCTTCAGATCGGCTTGTCCAGTGAAAGAAAGTGCAATTTTTTTCGTCTGCTCCCCCAATCGGTGCGGGGAGAGATAAATCGCACTGAAATGAAGAGTGAGATTGTCAACACATAAGAGTGAGCGAGAGCATTCATATCCGCTGATGAAGAGAATTCCCTTCTCCGGAAAAATCTGTTGCGCAATGTGCTGAGGAGAGTTCGAGAGCTAACTCAGTTTATTCTTGGTACGTTCACGAGAAAAGATGCTTCTTTCCGAATCAAAGCTCCCAGCGGTGTCCTGATTTTCTAGAAGCCGTCGTGATCTTAATTGCAATTGATTTTGCAATAAAAACAGTTTAACCTCTTAAACCAATGGTAATCTTCGATTCAGATGATATTTGAACGGTGTTTTTCGGTATAAACCAAAAGCCACCTAACTTCATATCTCTTCTGCTGCATAAATTAAGGCGTATTCTGCACCGCTATTTCGCCTTAATTTATGCAATCTAAGAAGGGCTGCATTTCATTTCCACCAATCTACTGGTGTCCTGAAAAATCCTGGTTTTTGTTCTTCGCGGTGTCCTAATTTTTTTTATGAATCCACCTGTCACCTCTTCTTCGAACGTTACCTTTTGCAAAAAACGAAATTCAAAACAGCTAACAGCAGTAAGCATGGTAGCGGAGTAGAAATTGTTTATATTTTTTCTACGTTTGTGTGGTGGGAATCTAAATAATTTTTTCCTTCTTTCCTCTGAGGTGTATGACTGAAACACAGGGCGCTCTTTGTTTAGAATTCTCTTTCTCCCACTCGGATGCAAATGCTCTCACACTTGCCGTCCGAGTCACTTACAGCTCGTGTAAACTCGGGTAA
Source organism: Uranotaenia lowii (assembly GCF_029784155.1). Taxonomy (NCBI): domain Eukaryota; kingdom Metazoa; phylum Arthropoda; class Insecta; order Diptera; family Culicidae; genus Uranotaenia; species Uranotaenia lowii. The sequence goes on from NC_073692.1 coordinate 75,573,975, forward strand.
CGAGTGGAGCACGATCAGCGAAATAGGATTACACTCGGAAGCCGAACTGAAAACAGTGTAGGTTTCTCCCGGCTCTTTGTTGTTTGAGAAGAGCCGACCAACCCTGATGACAATTATAAACTTTCTTTTAAAATATTTTTGTACTTTACCTAGGTTTTGTGCATATTGATTACTGTTTGCATACTTAAAGGCGCTTTTCGCGCTCATTGTTTATAACGGCTAAAAATGCATGTTTATCGAAAAAAAAGTTAGATAAAGTATTTTGTTGTAAGCTGTATTCCTTTCGTTGTTTTTGTATAAGATGTGGAACAACTTCATAAAATTGGTTTTTCTTATCAAATGTCTTTCAACAAGAAAAAGAGTACATTTGGTAAAATTTCTCAAAAAGAAGAGTACGCTCATTTTTCGATCGAAAAAGAGTACATGAACTCTTAAAAGAGTACGTATGGTAACCCTAGTCTAAAGCTCAGTCCACACTAGGAGACGGTTCGTCTCGAGAAGGTCTCAGCGTCTCCCATTTGCTTCGGGAGACACTGAGACCGTCTCAGGTTTCCAAAAACAATAAAAGACAACAAAGTTCGTCACATATCGAAAATCGCAGTTCATGTTGCCTAGTATGGACTATACTTAAGAAGCGCGGATTATTAAGGCTGCTGCTGCTGATTGTTTGTTTTGATGCGGCCTTTTGGTGGGAAAATAAAACGGAATGTGCTTAAATGTGCAGATTTTACAGATTGGCAAGACTGTTGCAAAGAATATTTTAGGATTGGATGAAGATTATGCAGACAATGGATAAAATTTAGAGATTTGAATAGCATTTGCTGAGAATGGAATGTAGAATTAAGATGAAAGATATTTGAAAAATATTTTTTTTATAAAATAAAATAAAATAAAATAAAATAAAATTAAATAAAAATGAATTAATTAAAATATCACGACATGGAATTTTCCTAACAGAGACGAACCAGCCAAAGGCTGAAAGTCTCAAAATATAAGGAGAAAAATAAATACTTTTTCTAAAATAAATGCAACGGTTATTTATGAATTTCGACGAAATGTTGAAAAATATCTTTTCCTAGATTATTTTTTACAAACTTTGCCAATTTCGCTTAAAATAATTAAATAACATAACATGAATTGTTGATTTAAAAAATACGACTTTTCAGCAATCTATGCTGACTTTTAACTTTAGTTTATGTAACTCTCGACGGATATGAACAGATTTTTAATTGCTAAATTGGTAGTAAAACATATCAAGAAGCTTTATTCGGATTTTCGAAACGAGTTTTCCTTCAAAATATCAATAAATCGCGTGTTTTATAAAATTTAAGTATGTTCTTGAGTGGAACTATCTTTTATCTAGAGTGAAACACCTCGCTTCCAAAAGCAACCGCTAGGTGTGCTGCCTTATCCCTTATGTCTCATATTATGTAGTTTTTACCCCTGAATGTATGCAGCATAAAAATTATGATAATCCCAATGCCATTTCATAACATAAAAACAGCTCAAGAAAACAACTGTCAAACTCACCTGTAGGTTCGAAACGGGTTTTCGCTGTGATATGCAGGGGGTTTTGCAGTTTTCCTGTAGATTCGAATAGGCTTCCATCCGAGATTACCATGGAATTAAGAAATTTATTACCATCGAAAATTACAAAAAATACTCTTTAGTCGATTGCAAACATTTATTTACTCTTCATTTGACCATACTATATTACACAACAAACAGAACAGCAAAACAGCTAAGGAAAACAACTGTCAAACTCCGCTATAGGTGGGCAGTGGTTTACATGGAGTTACGAAATTTTCCCTGTAGGCTCGAGACGGTTTCCTTTCGATATATGTATACATTGAAATTAATGATTTATTTTGCAAAAAAATTACATTTTTCTAATCAAAAGCACATCTATTATTTGATCAGTTGTGTGTGGGTCAAGGATGGACGAGAGAATACTTCTATGGATTCTCTCAGGTCAGGCTCGAGCATCGTCTCCAGTAGCTACTCGTCATTCGACTGAGCGAGTCGCAGCGTCAGTTCTGAGGACGACATTACCTTGGTGGGTGATCTCATGGTGCATCTGGATAGCACAAGTTGAACTTATTACAATTTTAACATCACTGCTGTGATGATTTTTCGGGCAATTACTTGTGAACTCATAGAAAATTCATCCAGCATTTTAGGAGAAATAAAGAGTCCCCAGATTCGAGGGAGTTTCCATTAGAACTTCGTGTTAATTATGCAACTCCCCTGTAGTTCGAAGAGTCATTATCTCGAGGAGATAATTGCATTCTGTGTGTGTACAGCAGCTTTTGCTGTTTCAGGTGACCGATTACAGTTACTGGCGGGAAAAAGATTCTACATATCAATGTTTCAAGACAAACAAATGAAATCCACGTCTTACAGGAGATAGTTGTCCTGAATTTGTTCGAATTCCTGAGCATACGAAAACGAGTTCCTTCGAATTTCTATGAGTGCTTTGAGAGTCGGATTGTTATCTCCCTGTGCCCTAGGAAAATCGATGTTTTTTGACATTCGTCATTTGAGATGTTTTACTGTAGTTCAGAGGGTTGTCCCAAGCGGAATCATTGCAATCTTAATGGGTATCATGCCAAAGCGAGCTCAGTTTGCTACCATGTTGATTACTTTACTGGCTTGAGCAGCAAGAAATCGATTCAAATTTAACACCAAGATTTGAACGACCAGAAAGAAACTACATATGTGTCATCAAGAATTAGTAAATATGATAGACTTCAACAATACTTTAAATTTTTTCATTATGATTTTCTTTAAACAATATTCTTGAAGATTCAATAACCTTATTATTAGAAGTAGTCATACGTAAGATAAATTTTAGTTTGAAATAGCTTCCTTTTTTTAATTTCAATAACCTAAACTTGGGGGGGGGGATAATTAATAAGAATTTATATTACAATTCCAAACAGTTCCAACTTTTTTTTATATAACCTCAAATATCTTCTATAAGAAAATTTTAGAGGGTCAGACGTTTAACGATTATTTTTAAAAGTCATCTACTCCTATCTAAAAAAATTATCCGGACTTTTAAATGATAAAAATTAAATAAAAATGCATTCAAAATCACCTTGGCTTTAAATTTCATTTTATAACCAAATACTTAAGCAAAAAAGCACCATAAAATAAGAGTTCCCGGGAATCAGGAAATCAGACAATCCTTTTGCCGGGAATTGTCGGGATCCCTTGAATAACTGAAAATGGAGATTTTAACACCACACTGCAAACGCAATCTCATCTATTTAAATTTTTGGGTAATAGTATTGCAAAACATTTCAACTTGTTTAATGCCCCGAAAACTCAATTAGCAATTATAAAACCCAAGACTCAAATATTCAGTACTTTAACTGACAAACTTGACTGGTTCTTGCTGCAAAACTTTTAAATAATTAATAAAAGAAGCTATTTGGATCATTGTTGAAATTTTTTTTTCAACAAAAGCTATATTTAATTATATTAAAAGAACTATTGTGATTCAGCGAACTAGGTTAAATCTACAGTTTAAATTACAGAAATATTATTATTTGAAAAACTGAATTTATCCTTCAAATTTCTATCAACATCGGAAGCACCGCTCCGATTGCTCCGGCAGCAATCGCCATTTTTCCTGCATCATCTCACCTTCATCATCATCAAACCAAACGACAAACCGATACAATTCCGGCGCTATTACGCAAAATTGGCCGCTGCTGCTGCTGTCCTCCCCGAAGAGCCACACAGAGCTTGAAAAAATCCTCGTTTCTCGTATAGATTTAGTCCCAACTCCTCCTTTGGTGCGGTGCTTCGCATTGGTTGTCAGAGAGGAAACCAAGGAATAAAACTCGAATGAGGGGTACAAATACATTTTTATTTGGTTTAAGAAAAATATGACACACGATTTCTTTGATAGAAAATAATGTAAATAAAAAATGTTGGTTTTTTTTACTTTAATCAAAAATTATTAATAAGATTTTTTTTCATAAAGCCTAATTTATATAATTTGGAAACATATGAATATTCGTACCTCGATTCGACTCTTGCTACAATAACGGATATGGAAATTCCTAAGCTGTACCTCTACGCAACGTTTTTAGAAGTAGCGCGTGGACCATGAATGAAAATTCATTCCGATAAAGCAGTTTTCTAGCCATTTTCAAATATCATTCATAGCTGCTAGGCAGGTCCATATATGTATCTGTTAGGTGTGAGTTCTCTAGATTGTTCTCAGTTGGGAATGATGATGACCCCAATTTATTTAGATATGACCTAAAGCTGTACCATATCCGAATGAATAGCGACGTTTATCATCGTCGATGAATGCGGTTTGTCAGAATCTAAACCTTCCTAGATAGCTTGTGCTATTGGCTTTCAAAATTGGAAAGGTTTTTAGATCAATTCAAACGACTTTCATCATAGTTTTTATTTTTGGCTGAAAATGATCAAATTCATGGAAACAGAATTAACTTAAAAAAAGTATCAGAATTTGACTGATGTTGCTATACAGAATTAGCAGAAGACTTCCATCTTCACTTATTATTGAGAATATCGAAAGGGTAACAAATACATAAAATTCTTTCAATGTTAAAAATAAAAATCTAACACAATGCTATTACAATGTACTTCCTCTATATATCAAAATAAATATCTCAAACATTTAACCTGAAGCGAAATTTCTTACACTCCAAACGATTGAAAATAACCCCTCACAATACGGTGAGACAAAATCCAGTGACAGTAATAAATTCAATTGTAAAGTCGGTTGACATTTTCAGCCATTGAGCCAAATTTGATTTGAGTCATGCTGCTACGAGCGTTGAATAATTATTGCACTGCATTGAATCAACCGAACTCTTGAGATGGAATCGATTCAAGGCGTTGTTGAGGCAATTGCGGAATCTTCCTCAGTTTCAAGCCAAGATGTAAAGATAGATAAAATCCCTGGGGTCCAATCGTGTAATTCCACAGCTACTTGATTGAATTGCGATTATCTTGTCCAAGATGATGAAATTGTTCAGAAGAAGAGGTCTCTGTGCTTTTAGGCATTCTATTGATTTCAAATCTTCAATTAAAATGATTCAAAAGGATTTCTTTATGAAACAAAAATGCACAAGGTAATTTAAAAAAAACAGATCAGATATGGTATATTGGTTTATGTTTTTCTTTTTATATAGTTCAAACATTTTACGCTACTTATCATCATGCCGAATTAAAAATTCTCTTTAGTTCTGCTTTTAAGTAAAGATATTTGTGAGATTTCAAATCTTCTTGAAGACTTATGTTCAGATCAAACATCTGTCTTTGGGGTTTTGTGCAGGTTGCTCCGCTCAAGATGGATCACCCAACGTATTGCCTGGATATAATTCATTACCACATCCTTTTCCTATCCCATATATATCAAAATTTGTTATTCTTTGTTTTCGTTCTCAATTAATCTTAGTCCATGCATGCAAATGCATGCAGCAATCTACCTTGGTTTTGATTTTCACAAAGTGAAAATTATAGTGCTCTGTTCTCATTTTTAAATATTTGAATATGTCTCAACCCAAATTTTCGCATTTTTTTTAACTATTTTCAAGCAATCCTTTCAATGCAAGTGAACTGCATTATTGAACTAATAAGCTTTAAGCGGGATTTTTCATTTCAAATCTAATTTTATCTTTTTAAGGTAAGCTTTTTTCTATCAAGTCGTTTTCTTTCAACGTTTGACAATGTCTATAAACGCTTTTGATTTTCATTCAAATTCTCTAAAATATTTTTTTTTATAGCTTTTAAACAATTGCAAGCTGTATATCAACTAGCCAGAAACTTCATTCTCTCATTTTTTTTGAAGCTATCTTCCCGAATAACTTTGAATTACAATTCTAAGATTCCAAGCACTACCAACTCCGTTTAATTGAAATTATCGCGCATATTTTTCAAAGCTGCCCTCTCAACGAGCTTGAAATTTGTTTATTTTTTTTAATTTTTATCTTAAATTTGTGTTACAAATTCAAGTTTTCCTCTCAATCCGCATGATTTCATTTTTCTCATTTATTTTCCCAAAGCTCATCATGCTTCCCTAAATTGAATCCTTAGAATGTCCTCTAAACTAGCTCTGTGCTACACATTTACATTTTCGTAGGTGTAAAGAATTGGAGAAACATGAGGTACCAAAGAACAAAAGAACATAAGTCGTAAATATCATTAAATTTTCGAAAAAGAATGAAATTGGCTAACGCGCCGTTGTACTGAAGTGGAGATTGCAGGTTCAAGTCCTGCCAGAGAGCCGTACGGCTTATGTTTTTGCGTTCTTTGATACCTCATGTTTCTCTAATTCTTCTCAACTCGCTTTATGTAACAAATCCAAGCTTTCTTCTCAACTCGCTTGAATTGCTTTTTTCAAAGCTTTCCTCTCAACTCGCTTCATGCTACACTTTCAAGCTGTAATTTTTTTTTCCCAAAGCTGTCCTCTCAACTCGCTTGGTGCTACACTTTCAAGCTGTACTCTCAACTCACTTGAATTGCTTTTTTTAAAAAAGCTGTTCTTTCAACTCTCTTTGTGTAACTATTTCAAGCTGTCCTCTTAACTCACTTTAATTACAAATATTTATTTCAAAAGCTGTCCTTTCAAATCGCTTTGTGTTACAACTCCAAGTTGTCCACTCAACTTGCAAGTTTTTTTTATCTCTAAGCTGTGCTCTCAACTTGTTTAATGATACACTTTCAAGCTGTCCTCTCAACTTAATCGAATAACTTTTTTTTCAAAACTGTCCTTTCGACTGGCTTTGTGTAACGATTCCAAGCTGTCCTCCCAACTCGCTTGAATAGCTTTTTTTTAGCTATCCTCTCAACTCGCTTCATCCTTCACTTTCAAGCTGTCCTCTCAACTCACGTGAATAACCTTTTTTCAAAGCTGTTCTCTCAACTCTCTTTGTACTTCAATTCCAAGATGTCCTCTCAACTCGTTTGATTTGCTTTTTTCCAAATTTTACCTTTCAACTCGCTTTGTATTACAATTCCAAGTTGTCCTATCTTCTCGCTTGAAATTCATTTTTTTCTCTAAATATGTCCTCTCAACTCGCTTTGTGTTACAATTCCATACTTCCGTCCCAACTCGCTTGAATCGCATTATTTTCCAAAGCTATCCTTTCAACTTGCTTCGTGCTACCATATCAAGCTGTCCTCTCAACACTCTTCAAATGCATTTTTTCTCCAAAGCTGTCTTTTCAACTCGTTTTGTGAAACAATGCCAAGCTGTCCTCTCAACTCAATTGAATTTCATTTTTTTTCCAAAGCTGTCCACGCAACTCGCTTTTTGTTACGATTCTATGCGTTCCCGCAACTCGCTTGAATAGCTTTTTTAAACTGTCCTCTGAACTCGCTTTATGCTACACTTTCAAGCCGTCCTCTTACCTCACAGAATTATCTTTTTTTCGAAGCTGTTCTCTTAACTCTCTTTGTGCTTCAATTCCAAGCTGTCCTCTCGATTGCATTTTTTTTTTCAAACTATCGTTTCAACTCGCTTTGTGTTACAATTCCAAGCTGTCCTCTAAATTCGCTTAAATTGCATTTTTTCCAAAGCTTTCCTTTCAACTCACTTTTTGTTACAATTCCAAACTGTCCTCTCAACTCACTTTGTGTTACAATTTAAAGCTGTATTTTTTTCCCCAAGCTGTACTCTCAACTCCCTCTGTGATACAATTCCAAGCTGTCCTCTCAACTCGCTTGAATTGCATTTTTTCCTGAAAGCTGTTTACGCAACTCGCTTTGTGTAACAATTCTAAACGTTCCCTCAACTCGCTGTTATTTCAAAACTGTACTCTCAACTCGCTTTTTGTTACAATTCCAAGCTGTCCTCTTAACTCGCTTGAGTTGCTTTTTATCATCCTCTCAATTTGCTTGAATTTTCCATTACATGTTCAAGCTGCCTTCTTCACTCTTTTTTACCTTTCCACGATTTCACTCTTGAATTCTTTACAAAAATGTAACAAATTTTAGTTTTTTAGCTTTGCTCTTGCTATTGACATTTTTATTGGTATTGGTATTTTTTACAATTTCAAGCTTTTTCTTAATCTTTTTCTGAAGAATTTACCAAATTTGTGAAACCAAATTTAGTGACTTTATTGATTTAATTTTACTCCACTATGCGTAAAACGTTTTTGGCGTGCATGTTTTGTAGTGAGGACAAATATATGGCCGTTTTCAACAGCATTTCAAAAGCTCCCTAGCTGATCTAAACTCTTCTATGGTGGACATGGTGTAGCTTGCTAGTGTTTGCTTAATAACTCCCATTTTGACTCGTGTTGTTCGTTTTTTTTTTAAATAGCTTTTCTAATGCATTTTCTATTTCAACTAATACCTGCCACGATCGTCAAATGTGCAGGCTGCTCCATTACACGAGAACATCTCACTCTGCAGCAGCGATGCCACATTAAAATCGGTATTTTCAAGTCCGGAAAAATCGGTATTTGGTATGAAAATTCCAAAATCGGTATAAATACCGATTTTTTTTTTCAAAGCTTTTAATACCATTTTTATTGAAAGAATATTGAAAAATTACAATTTAGCTGATATTGTAATTTGGAAACATGATATTTTCTGCCCACTGCGACTTTATTGTGTTATTCACTCTAAACACTTTTATCATTTAGTTTTTTTTACTACTTAAATCTTTATACTGAATACAACTACATTCATGGATCCAGATCTTGCCTGGATGTTCTTGTTTCAGAAATACAACGTTGAGAAAAAATTATTTTCTATAATTTTTAAAATTGGAATAAATAAGATAACAACTATTTATGACATCATTCAAGATAGTCATTGAGTACCTATTTGATATTAAAGATAATAACTCATTTAACAACTTTTTTGAAGACTGCGAAACGATTTGACTTTTTGTGTTTTTAAATATCAAATACTCAATTGCGTTTAAAATTTCTCTAAAGTGTCGTCAATATTTCCATTACTTTTTTCTTAGAAATGAAAATCAATCGTGGTTTTCGAGAATGTTGATTATTGAGTGGATATTTTCAAAATATTTGTAATGTTTCAAAGCTTTGCAAAAAAGCGCACAAATTTTTTAAAGAATTTTTACCAGTTTTCATTAGCTATCTCAAAAACATAGGATTTTTTATTAATTTTGTGGACTTTTGCTATTTATCAAGAGCGTGCACTTATCTTGGTTCCTAAATTTTGATCACACAACTTCAAGATATGATTTGCTTTTAACTTAAACTGCTATAATCTCTAATCTATCGTGTTATTCGATAATCAAAATTCGATCTCAAGAGAGTTGGCATAGGGGACAAAGATGTTATCGAATAATCTGTGACTTGCTGGCTAAATAGGCACTAGAATTACATTGGTTCGTAGCATAAAAAAAAGGAAAAAGATAGTTATAGTAATATTTTGAAAAAAAAAATTCAGTCAGACCGAAATTTTCAAAAATCGGTATGAAATCGGTAGGTTTCGCCAAAAATCGGTATTCTGTGAATACCGATTCTTGATCAAAATTTTCGTCAAAAATCGGTATGAATACCGAAAAATCGGTAGGTGTGGCATCTATGCTCTGCAGTTAACCTCGGGAAACAGCACTAAAACGTATTTTACGGACTTGAATTACGAAGAACGAAATAGATTTAAGTTAATCTGGCTTAAAATCTGTACTGTAGGGAGGTGTGTTGCTGTGGGAATCAGGGAAGTGAGAAGAGGGAGAGGGTTCGAAGTCAGTTAAAGGTGATGCGTATACTGAAGAGAAGTGATTGCTAAAGGTTTCAGCTGTTTCAGGTCTCCTCGGTGAAATTGGTGAGAGGACGCGCTTACCGGGCTACCGTCGCTGTGGTTGAGTGTGTTGGTGCGGCGCGACCCAGTGCGAAAAACGGTATAACACATGGTTGCGACAGCGACTAACCAGAAAAATAATCCGCGCTTCTGAACATTTCTTTATTAACTGACTTTGACTTCTTCCTTGACCGATCCCGAAGCATTTACTCATCTCAACTTTAGCGTTCTTTTCCCTCAGACCCGGTAAGCGCGTCCTCTCATAAATCGACAGAGCATGTAAAAAATTGAGAGTTGAGTCACCGAACTTAGAATAAAACGGTTAATTTTGGCGACACTCCAAGAACGCAAATATTCTCGTTCGGTTTTTCCTGCCGAGATACCTAGAGGCAACGAATGCGAATGCGTACATGCGAAATCAGTTTGAATCGTACACTCGTACGGTGCAGTCGACTGCTCAGGCAGGCAAACACGCGTTTCGAAGGAAAACATACAAACACGATTCGGGTTGTTTTTATGTGTTTCTCTGGAGGGCGTGTCTTATGCCATATTCGTTTTCATCTGGTGGAAAGATGGTTGTGCACCAACTGCTGTCATCTTCATAAAAAAAAAACGTTTTGACAGCACTTGGTGCACTACCGGTGCACCACCAGGATGAAAACCAATATGGCATTAGATTATTTCGTGGCACTCAGTCAAGGCACGCGTATGATGTGTTCCTCTCTGCCGATGTGATGATGCAAAATCGCCAGAGAGATCGTTACGATCCCTCTGGCGATTTGAGTTACCTCTCTGCCGATTCATGTTTACTGGGGATTCTCATTCTACTCTTGACACTCATTTCTCTCGTTCTATGTAATAGTTGCCAGTATGCCAGTTCGTATAAGAATCGAAATTTGTCATGATGTCAATGTGTCAAATAACGTCAACTTTCCAATCCACTTTTCAAAACTTTTCTACTGAGACTGAAACAATATTAAAAATTTTTCAAAGCTTTTTTAAATCGTTTGGAATAACTCTGTCGAAAGATGATATCATTTTATAAGCCAAAATACTTTGTTAAATCTTTGATATTAACTTATTTCTTCGATAAATGTCTTCCGAATGATTCAATGATTCATGGACAGTTGGCCCGAAGTTTCTAAGATGTAAAATACGTCTTAAACCAATCCTAATAATCAATCATTAATAAGACACCATGCTTTCAAATCAGCATCAAAATAAACCCGTCAACCGAGAAGAAGGACACGTTCCGGGAAAACGGCTTGGACACCTTGGGTACTTTTCTGATGCATACCGGTTATCGAATTGGAAAACGTTTGGCCCAACCATACATGTTACGTTACCCCGTTCATATAATATTCATAATTCCTTTGAGGAAAACAAGCAACTTGAGCTGAAACGATTGAACCAAAGGATCGTTCAGGGTAAGGTGGAATTGCGACAAGAAATTGAAAGAAAAAAATGTTTCCTTGCCCGTTCTAGTTATACGGGAAAGTGCTGGGTACCTCACACATCAAATTGAACGTTTCCCATCCTTCACAGGCAGAGCGCTCGAAATCCTTCGAGGCGGGAGACTTTGAACTGAGCTGTAGGATCAGAAATAAAACTGTCACACCTTTGAAGGTTTGCAGTATTTTGTTGGACGTATTTTGCTGCTGCCTGCCCTTAACTCATATCATATCCAAATGATATCCATATCAAAAAGGTAATATTTCTATTCCTGCAGGACCTGAACGACGGCCTTTCGCGTGACCGTTTTCTTCAGGATGGGTTTGAGAGTAGGAAAAAAAAAACCATAAACGCAAAAGGGTATCCACATCTTGAAGCGGTGGGCTGCTCATTTCTTTATCGGTTTTACTTTTCTGTTATTCTTCAGAAAAATTTATGTAAATTTGTCCAATTTAATTCTAACCAACGTTGGCCATTCCCAAAAAAATCGTGAGATTAATTTTGTTTTGTCATCGAAATTTACAGATGAATCATCCAAAGATAAAAAAATACCAGAAAAAATGTTTGAAAACAATTTGTATTATTTTACATGTAGGCGTTTAATAATGCTAACCTTCATCGACAAATTCCTCCATCATTTCAAAGTATAAATTTAGGCGCACGGTTATCAGTGAGCATAAGATAAAATTAAAAATGTCATGATTTAGGTTTTTATTTTATTTGATTGGATTTCAACTTCTTCAAGTTAATAATTTCTCATATGATATAAAGTCCTATTGTCAGCAAAATCTTAAAATAAGAATTTATCGAAACGAGAATTTTCAAACATCCCTTCTAGGAGTGCGCTCCCAGCTCGGCAATTTGAGTGATTGGCGTACATATTTGTGGTTCCATCATTGAGCGGATGGATATGTGTAAGATGCTGCTGACATTCGATGCAAAACACATCACCAAAGTCGAAACATGGCATCATAAATTTACCTAAGAGTGTCACCCTTTGGGATTTGACCCGTTCGGGGAATCGCGTCGACCTAAAACGTTTATTTTTTGTTGCTACTTTTTCGTTTAAGCTTCATCCTTGCGATCGGAAAATGCCGTCTGAATAAATTATGCATTGATATGGTGAGGAGGTTGGCTCATTTTATTTCGTTTTTTTTTCATCAAACCATGTTGGATTGAAATAAATTTTATGAGGCTGCATTGGCTTCCCAAAAATTGTTGGCTTCGTGATATAAGTCATAAATGTGATCTAATTCAGTCTGGATGATTGAAAATGTATTTTGATATTAACGATTGCAGGTGAAGCAAAACAACCGTAAAATTTTGAGATTTTGATTGACAGAATTGTTAAAATTGTCCAAATTGTCGAAGTTGTCAAAATTGTCAAAATTGTCAAAATTGTCAAAATTGTCAAAATTGTCAAAATTGTCAAAATTGTCAAAATTGTCAAAATTGTCAAAATTGTCAAAATTGTCAAAATTGTCAAAATTGTCAAAATTGTCAAAATTGTCAAAATTGTCAAAATTGTCAAAATTGTCAAAATTGTCAAAATTGTCAAAATTGTCAAAATTGTCAAAATTGTCAAAATTGTCAAAATTGTCAAAATTGTCAAAATTGTCAAAATTGTCAAAATTGTCAAAATTGTCAAAATTGTCAAAATTGTCAAAATTGTCAAAATTGTCAAAATTGTCGAAATTGTCAAAATTGTCAAAATTGTCAAAATTGTCAAAATTGTCAAAATTGTCAAAATTGTCAAAATTGTCAAAATTGTCAAAATTGTCAAAATTGTCAAAATTGTCGAAATTGTCAAAATTGTCAAAATTGTCAAAATTGTCAACATTGTCAAAATTGTCAAAATTGTCAAAATTGTTAAAATTGTCAAAATTGTCAAAATTGTCAAAATTGTCAAAATTGTCAAAATTGTCAAAATTGTCAAAATTGTCAAAATTGTCAAAATTGTCAAAATTGTCAAAATTGTCAAAATTGTCAAAATTGTCAAAATTGTCAAAATTGTCAAAATTGTCAAAATTGTCAAAATTGTCAAAATTGTCAAAATTGTCAAAATTGTCAAAATTGTCAAAATTGTCAAAATTGTCAAAATTGTCAAAATTGTCAAAATTGTCAAAATTGTCAAAATTGTCAAAATTGTCAAAATTGTCAAAATTGTCAAAATTGTCAAAATTGTCAAAATTGTCAAAATTGTCAAAATTGTTAAAATTGTCAAAATTGTCAAAATTTTCAAAATTGTCAAAATTGTCAAAATTGTCAAAATTTTCAAAATTGTCAAAATTGTCAAAATTGTCAATATTGTCAAAATTGTCAAAATTGTCAAAATTGTCAAAATTGTCAAAATTGTCAAAATTGTCAAAATTGTCAAAATTGCCAAAATTGTCAAAATTGTCAAAATTGTCAAAATTGTCAAAATTGTCAAAATTGTCACATTTGTCACATTTGTCAAAATTGTCAAAATTGTCAAAATTGTCAAAATTGTCACATTTGTCAAAATTGTCAAAATTGTCACATTTGTCAAAATTGTCAAAGTTTTCAAAATTGTCAAAATTGTCAAAATTGTCAAAATTTACAAAATTAATAGTTGTTTTCGTCAGCATTCATAAAAAATCGGAGGTTAATATTTTTTCTGCTGTATTTTGTTCGTTTTTTGTTGGACGTTTTACGTTTTTCAATCAGGGTTGGGATGTCAATTGCGTAATATGTTAGAAGCTAGGTTTTGTTCAACAAATAGCACGCAATAAGTTGGACGATAAGGTTGTGTGCAATATTGGGTGCTTAGCATATGCACAAACCATACAACTTGAGAGAATTTGCTCTCTGTTTTGATCCGAAATACTCTCATCGCTCTCAGTTGTGAAGAAAGGTAGAAACACGCGCTCGAACCTGTCAAAATAATTCAGAACTGTTTGATTTTTTCGGTTTTTCACACGTGCATTTTAGTTTTTTATCGTATTTCGGCTGAAATTCATATTTTTCTCTTGTAAAAGGTATGTATATCATCAGATATCATAATTCTCATCACTAACAGAGCGTTTGTAGGCAAAATGTCGACTAGTTTAGCTGCACAGTTGCAGCGTTTGGCTGCACCGCAAACAACCGTGCTATTCGACAGCCGGAAGAAACCATCGATTCTGTTCGAAGCTGACAAAGCCGCAACCAAGGATCGGGAAGTGATCTACGATATTGGTCGTGATGGCTTGGAGGAATTGATACAGATCAATCCGATTTTCGCTCAATTCGAAGATACATTGTTCGACAAAAGTTCGATCGATCTTCAGCGAACGGTTGAAAACAAGGACCTGAACCAGAAGCTGGACAACAACATAAGGAAGTTTTTCTTCCACCTGTCCCCGTATTTTATGCTGCAACCGGCTCACAAATGTTTGGAGTGGCTTATTCGACGGTACAGTATCCATGAGTTCAATCGTGAAGATTTTGTCAATCTCATACTGCCGTATCACGAAACGCTTATTTTTGTTCGATGCGTACAAACCCTGAGCATATCAGGAAAGAACGACCCACTTTTCTGGCTAAACGGGGTGAAAAAGAGTGGCACACCTCTGGCAAAGAAAACCATACTAAATCATGGAGCTGGTTCACCGAAATTTCTGAAATCTATTAGCACGTTTCTAGAAAATGCCGTCAAGGAACTTGATAACAAGGCCAACATCCTCCAGGCAATGATCAATTTCTTCTGCACTACCACAATCGGAATTCTAGACAATAAAGAATCGATTGACGAGAATTTTGTCCTAGCCATCCTTAGAATTCTTGTTAAAGGACTGAACTCGAAATCCTTGGATCTAACGGCAGCTACCTATATGATAATCGGGCATCTGGTAACGAAAACATTCCTCGCCCGTAAAACGCTAGAAACATTTCTCACTCGTTTGTGTGTCCTACTGCACCCGTCTCTAGCAGACAACGCAGCAATGTTGATGGTTCTGATCGTTCAAACACAGCAAAGCCAGCTGGGAGACAACCTCTCGGAGTCGGTCGTTGATTCAATTATCGCCGCCAAATGGTTTCCCGAAGCCCTCAGCCGGGTTAAGCAGAACAACGGAATCAATGTGATTGTTCTGATCCGGGCTATTTTGGGAACCTGTTTGAAGGTTTGCCAGCAAGAGGATAGCGCTGGAGAACAGCAGCGTGACGCTTGCAAGAAATTTTGTCAGGAGTTGTTGCTGGAGCTGACGTTGACCGAAACGGAAGCGGAAATTTTGGTTCAGTAAGTATTAACTGTTTTGTAAGGATTTTTAATCTGTTTCCTTTATTATAACTTGTATCTTTTCTAGGTGCATTTTGGATTCATACTTCCATAAAAATGAGAGTTCGCTTCCGGCACCGGCACCGGTGTCCTCGACGAGCTATGCTTCCGCCCAACGGGAGGACTCATCGTCATCCGAAGTAATCAGCCTAGTAGATTCGGATGAAGAGGATTTCGAACGAAAGGGTGAAGAAATTACCCGTTGGTATTCGGACTTCCTGAGAAGCATGGAGAACCAATACCCGAACGCATTCGATGTTGTCGTCAAACGGATCATGAAGGGTCAAGGCAATTTTAGCCAGGATAAGCGGAATGCTTTGAGAAACGTACTAGGATTCTTGATGAAGAACACCTACAACAAAAATGATACCAACATTTTTGAAGATCTATTCCACTATGATGTTGATCGACGAGTTGATGCCGTGCGTTATTTGGTTAAAGATTTCCAAAATATCAGTTTGAAAAGTGATGGAAACTGTGACCTCCTTAAGGATAGCATAAAAGAACGTCTGGAAGACCACGGACCGGAAGTTGTCACTGAAGTGTTGAAGTTGGGTCTTCAGAATTTGATGAAACTTATCGGACCTGAAGAATTGGTTGATAAATTGTACAAGATTACATTAAAATGCTTGCGTTATTCAAACATCTGGGAAGCTGTGACCCCAAGCGTGATTGAAATGCTCACCAACAAACAACTTTATGAAGGGGCCGATTTAAACAAAATCGTGATTGCGTTGTACCCTTTTCTTTTTCCGCTGGACAATAGCGAAGTTGAAGAACGTTTGGCAAAGCAGGTTTCTAATTCGGAATTTTCGAAAAAAATCAACATTCTTATGCTTTCTGAAGGCAACTGCAAACACATTGATTATGAATCAATTCTGGACTCTTTGGAAAAGACCCTTAGCTCGACACAACACGCGCATGCTACTCAAGTTTGTTTCAGTATTCTACTGGCAACATCATCAATTCCCAAAAATGCCCCTTTAAGTTTGGTCTCTCGAGTATTCGATTTTGCCAACAAATATCTCTGCAACAAATTTAAATTTGTGAGTTCTTCCAACCTCAGTTGTCTAAGGGCTAACAAGCTTCCGTTGGACATCTATGTTCTTGTCACCGGATATCTACTTGAACGTGTAACATTTGACACCAGTTCCACGGATCTTTCGAATCGCTCGGAATCCTACGAACTGCAGCTGAAAATTTTCAACATGCTCCTGAATCAATATTTTTCAATTGCTCCCAAGTACCTGGAAATGAAACGGCTGTACGGAAATGAGCTGAGCAAATTCCTGAAGATGCTTTATCCTAAACCAGAGGAAAGAGTGGAATTTTTAACCAACTTCTACGGGCTTCATTTGATACAACAGAATCGTAAGATGGACTCGACAAACTTTTCAGCGGAAACTCAGGTCAAAACCTTTAAGCTTCTGAATTGTATGCTGAAAAAAGTTGGTAAGTGGAATTCACACCATTTTATTTCACTATTTTATAGTAAAATTTTCATGAATTTTCAGCTTTCGAATTGAAACCTTCTATACTATTGAATGTTTTGCTGGGCCTAACTTCGGAAGTATCCATAATCCGTGAGTGTGCCCTGGAAAGTCTGGAACTGATGGCCGGTGAGGATTGTTGTCAGCTTGAAGCCAGCCACCGATCGTTTCTGCGAAAACTCATCAAACGACGTGAAGAGCTGGCCATGGATGGGGAACAGGTTTCGTTGATTCTGTTTACCATCTTTTCCTGTGACAATAGTGGTGCTCTGCAGCGCATTTTGAATCAGCTATTGGAGCAAGGAGTGGCTGAGATAACACCGGACTATGTGGCGGCTGGTGTGCTTGATTTGCTGAAGCTTGTTGACGATGAAAATATTTTTTCAAAGATGGTTGGTCGAGGAGTTCGAATTTTGAGGAGCAATAACCGACCAGCAGTTTTTACTGCTTGTGAGTCTCAGTTATTGAAGTTGCTGTTGGGAAGAATTAATCCTAATACAAGTGCTAATTTGGTAAGGAATGAACAATGCCGACAATTCGTGGCAATGGCTTTGAGGAACCATTTACCGTTGGTCAGCATTGAGCGGAAGCACGTTTCGACTGCAGTGTTGATGATTGAGTCGGTCGGAGAGGAAATGTTCGGAACTTTTTCAGACAATTATGCTCGTGAACTGCTAAAGTTGGTAGTGGAAGCTGTTACTACTGCTCAGAACCAAGAAACTAGTTCAGCCGCTGGTAAGATGTTTAAAAACATAAAGCTTGATTCTGGCTTAATTTTGGAGCTATTGGATGAGATGCAAAATTCTAACAAAGAAGACACGGGCAAAAAGAAGGATAAAACAGTTTCCAACGAATCTCTGTTTTCTAGAAATGAATGGAAACGTGGTGTTACACTATTGGAACTTTTGCAAAATAAAAAACAATTGATAAATGTTCAGCTGCTGATTCCTAAGTTGTTTGAAGTGCTCAAAACTTGTCTGAACTTCGAAGAACAATCGGGCGTTGAATATGTCAAGCAAATGCTACTATCTTTAATGCTGAACTGCTGCACTGATGCTAGCGGAAATTCGTCGCTATCAAACAGCATTTTTAAGGTAGACTTGATAGTCCAATGCATTCGAGGAACGCAAAATCCTCAAACCCATCACCACGCCCTGCTTTTGTTGTCACATGTAGCTCATCTGGTTCCGGAACAAGTTCTGCACAACATGATGGAAATATTCACGTTTATGGGATCATCCATCGTTCGCCAGGAAGACGTCTACAGCATACAGATCATTTCTAAAATTATCGAAACAATCATTCCTACCTTAGCCGTTGATCGCAAATCCAATGGTAAAAATAACCACGAACGAGTGATTCCTATATTGAAGATATTTGCCGATGTTATCCTGGATGTTCCGGAACATCGTCGAGTACCGCTGTATTCCAAATTGATTCAAACGCTTGGTTCATCTGAGTATCTGTGGATGTTTCTTGGAGTTCTTCTGGAATCAGATGTCGTTAAAGGCGGTAAAAAAGCGGACATGGAAGAAGACTTCAAGAAAGCGAGCAAAAAACGACACAAAATCGAATCTGAATACTCTCCCAATTTTAGTAAAAGGTTAGAGATTGCTATGAATATTGCCAGAGAATTTGAACCGAACGTTGTTGTTGAAACCTGTACCAATCTGATCAACTACATCAAGGATCTACCAGTAAAAATCGAAACCAAAAAGGATGTTATGGATTTGGATACCGTTGATGAGGAGATATTTAGCTTGGAGTCCCACTCAAACAAACATTTGCGACACTATCGTTACTCTACAAGCATGTTTGTGAGCACTTTGATCCGATCCACCCATGTGATCAATAAAATTGCGGTATTGGACGAACAAGGAGCCGATTCAATGAAAGTTTGCTACCGGGATCTGATTGTTGGCAGTCTGGGTTACATTAATGTAGTCTCGAAAATTGTCGAAAAAGCCCGTAGTGAAAATGATGAAAAGGAGAAATCCTATTGGGAAATTTCACTAGCCATGTGCTATGAAATTTTAGAAGGAACGATTTCGCTGCTGGCTCCGGATATGATGATAACCGTATTTGCTGGTCTTCTTAAGCATCGCACCCTGATAATCCGTTTGAAGGTAATAGACATTTTCAACAAAAAGTTACAGAACAGCCAAGATTACTTTGACGAATCACATAACCCTAAGCTGTTGGATCTGCTGTCTCCATTGTTGCTTACGGTTCAAGGCATTCTGACTGAGGAAGAAGTGATTGGGAGCAACTCAATAAGGCTGAAAATTGCCCAGGAGTCGTATTTAACTTTGAAGCATCTTTCCAAAATCTTGGCCCAGAAACATCCTGTACAGTTCAAGCAAGTGCTCGAAGGATTAATAGAGCAATTTGTGGATTACAAGGGCAATACTCATGTTCTGGCTTCGTTGATCCTCTGCATCGGTGAGCTGAGTGTAAATGTCGCTCCACATTCAATATCCTATCTACCGAAGTATATACCGAAGCTTACGAAATTCATCACCCGGCAAGTAGAGCTGGAAGATTGTTTTGACCTTCTTACAAGCAGTATCGTGACTTCGATTCTGAAATTGATCACCACCTTGTCGAGATTCCTCAGTCCATATCTGAAGTCAATCATCGTGGGAATATCAAAACTTCAGGCGAAACTTCCCAGTGAAAACGATCCTCGTTTAACCAATATTTCAACTAGACTTGCTCAAATAATGGAAAAACTAGCTACGACTATCCCATTGCGTCTACTGATTCCAGCGGTGGAAGGCAGTTATAAAGAGTTGGTGAAAACTGGTGAGCTAGGAGCCATTGGTCCTCTTATGAAACTTCTTGGAAATTCCTTCAACGAACTGCAATCAAATGAATTCAACGCTCTTCAGTCTGAACTCGCAGAGTTCTTTTTATCAGCCCTTCAGTTCCGTTGCGACAATGCTTCAACGGCCACGTTCCTCCCCAAATCTATCGACATTGCTGAAGAACACGTGATCAAAGCGTTCGTGGTACTGATTCTAAAACTTTCGGAAAGTACCTTCCGGCCACTGTACTACAAAGTCTTCGAGTGGGCCAATCGTGATTCGTCCAGCAATGATCGTGCCATCACTTTTTTCAATCTATCAAGCCACGTGGCCGATGCCCTTAAGCATTTGTTCGTGCTTTTTGCTAGTGAGCTGATCCAAAACGCTACCAAACTTCTCGATGCCACCAACGCTTCCAAAACCGGCTCCGAAGATGAACTGTTCTTCACAGTGCCAACAAAAAACGTAACTCTCATTCGATACATCCTGAAAACGCTGCACAGCATTTTGCTGCACGACAATCAGAATTTCATCAACGCTCTTCGTTTCGATCAATTATTGCAACCAATCGTCGATCAACTGGAAAACGTTATTATCTTTGAGGAACCGGAAATTCGACAGCTCGTGGTGGACTGTTTGGCCCAGCTAACCGTTGTTGTTGCAGATGACACTCTGTGGCGGCAGCTCAACCATCAGGTTCTACTGAAGACCCGAAATAATGACGCCGAAGTCAGGTAAATCCCCTTAAACAATTTTTTCTTCAACACATTTTTATTTAAAAAACATCTTTCCTCAGACTATTCGCACTGGAGGCGTGTACCGAGGTGGCCCGCAAAATTGGCGAAAACTTTGCTCCTCTGCTGCCGGAAACGATTCCGTTCCTGGCCGAGCTGCAGGAAGACGAGAATCAAGCCGTCGAGGAGGCGGTCAAACGGACCATTCGGCTTGTGGAGAAAGTTACCGGAGAGGAGTTGCACAAATATCTGTAATGGGCTTTGATGAATATTTCTTTTTTTTTGAATTTCGTTCAAAATAAACTTAAGTTCTCAGAATTCTGAGATAAAATTAAAGACTTAATACATATTTGATATTAAAAAAAATCTATTGCATGTTGCAATTATTTGTTTGAATAAGTAGAAATGGGACTAAAAAATAATAGGATTTCAGAAATCTCAACATTCGCTGAGACAAAAGATTTCAATCCAGTTTTTTTAACGGTTTGAAGCATTAAATGACTACCTACATAAGCTCTAACAATTGAGAAAAGTGTTTATGGATTTGTAAAAATTCACAAGACGATCTTTGTTTTATAAAATTTTAATAACATATTAGCGATGCCCATAAACCTTTTTTTTAACAATTAAAAATATTTCTACATGAAATTTTGAAACATTTGAGCATGTTTCGGGTAAGCTGCCCTATATTTGGGAAAGCTTGAAAGAGATGGATTCTAAAACTGCAAGAGCTAAAGCTGCATTTGGTTGCGTACAAGCTTGTACACAACTTGTGAGCTTTAGACTGCCGTTCTAAGCAAGATTGTCCCATGTGGAAAAACGTGCAAACGAGAAAAACGCGATTGAAATATCAGCTATATTTCCAATTTTTTTCTCAAACTAAAAATTCTTTGACAGTTTTTTCGTAGTGAACAGTTCAAGTTAATCATTTTACAATGTTTTCTGCCAAAAAAATTACATTTCCTACAAAAAAAAACAGCAAATTAGAGCCAAAAATGCTCCGTGTGACACTTTTGCGTAGAATCAGAACGCATGCCGATGCTAGTTCTACGAAAAACTATGTCACACGGCTACAATTTTCTATCATTTTAAAAGCTTGCGTAGTTTATTTTTTGCCAAAAATTCATGCTAAACCGTAATTTGAGAAATACGTTCCTCTTTGTTTATAAAAATGTATAGTTGAGTATGGATCTTGTAAGTAGTGCCTACCGAAAAGTGTTTAGTGAAAATTTCTCTGAACAAAACACTCAAGGCTTCTCGCTCCTCCTCTGCCCTCTATTTTAGTGTTCTTTTCAGTGAATAACATTAAATTCAACAGTTTGAACTCATCTTAAGACAATTTTTTGATAAAATTTGCATTTTTCATAGAATTTTCTCTAGTGTGACATTCTTGCGTAGAACTATCAACATAGAGACAACCATCTTGATGAAAATTTCGTATGAGTTCAGAACAAAGTATACTTGTTTGTGTTTTTATTCGAAAGTTAACACTAAAAGAGATCGTTTCCAGCAAAAAAGTTAAAATGACCCAAAAGTCACATGGGACATTCTTGCGTAGAACGGCAGTAGAGCTCGCATAAAACGTGAATTGGAAACCTGCCTGCTTTTAGATGAAGGTATGCAAAAGAGATATTCAAGTAAGCCGCTTGTAGATCATTGAAAGAAATGAACCGTTGAGAAGCCACGTGTTTTTGTTAAACTAACTTATACTAAGTTAAATCAAGTGCCCTGAATTCGAATGACTATTTAGGTTTAAATAATCTTTGAAATACGTAATTCTTCAGATTCTTTTTTCTTTTTTTTTATTTATTTAAAGACTTTTCTTCTTCAGATTGAATTGTCTGATTCAATTTGAATTGATTGAACTTAATATTAAATATCATGAACGACGATATCGATGATAGAAATTCTTAAGGTCAACGTTAGAAATTCCAAATCATCACTTTACAAATTGTCCTCATTTCACCTCAGTTTCTTTTTGAATGGGAGGAAAACAATTGCCTGTTCTTCTAGAAAGTCTCCCTTCCAGCGCAGATCTAAAGCAAGCAGCTAGGTTCGTTCGTTTTGATCGTTTCTATCTCGGCTTTCTTGTTTGCCCTTCTGTATCATGCCCGGCTCAGATAAGAGATTAGACGACAATGACTTGTCTAATTGTTTACTCATACTTTTCATTTTAATCTTCGCTCTGCACACGGACTTCTTGTCTATCAAAAAAGATAAAATTTCTCATCCAACGATTCCAACCCTAAAATAGTGCCATAATGACTAAGCGTTGATGTTTAACAGTCGTCTTGACAGTGTGTAGGCCGCTTTGAAATTGTTTGAAACGTGCATCACCAAATAAAACTTACAGAGCTGATGAACGGTTAGTGATGAAATTTTGACGAACTGGTCTTCTAGTAACAGTCCTCATCTTTACGGTCCATCTAGTGCAGTTCGGTTTAATATCATCCGGGTAGAATATTGTGCTTTAGAATCTAGTTTTCCATATGTGTTGTTGTTGTGTCACTGTTTTTTTTCTCGTTATCGGACGTTTGCGCATCTTTGCTCAAATCAAATAGATCCTTTTTATTGTTAAAAATACCAGGAAAAAGTGTTTAAGAGTGTTAAATCCAGATCCCTAAGTTTGACTCAAATTAGTATAGACACAGTCAAAAAACGATTTTGAAAGTGAAATTTCAATATCAGTATTGTGATTGCCATGCTTTAAGAAAGGTGTCGTCATTGCTTTGAATTGGTAAGTCATTTTTTCATTAAATTTGTTTACAAACCCAATTTTCAGACAGCTTCAATCTTCTGGAAAAATATTTGAAATTAACATTAGAAATAAGAGCCGTGAAACGCCAAAACCATCACCACAACCATGTCAAGGATAAAATATATTCTCCTAATCAGTATAGGGGAGAAGAGGGAGACTTGATCCAATTTTCTTGTTATCATTATATCCTCTAGGAAAAATATAGCATTCTGCCGTCTTTAGCATGTAATTCCATAATGATGTGCTCCAAAAATGCGAACGACAAGGCTTCTAAGGAACCAAAAAAAGTAGTTGTTTAAAACTCAACTTTGAACCGGTCTCAGTGTTTAAAACTTCTTAAAAATGATTTGATCTCGATTTCTCCAATGTGATAAAATTTCCGCGGTGAAAATCGGGGGAAATTAAATTAAACATTTTCATACGGTTTTGTACACTGAGACCAGTTCAAAATTAAGTTTTAAACTATTCTTCATCAATTCCATTCTTGTACAAAACCCCCTTAGGCATGCTTCCGAAAATCAATCATTTTCACTGAGCCATGCTTGACTACATTCAGAGCCAAAAAATCAAAGCAGTCAAATTTTCCTTCTTCAACCAAATCATACAAACAATCATGCATGACAACGACGCTTCTGTATGTGAAACACTTTTGCGATACATGATGAGGTAAAAAAGGACGCAGACTATCAGCAACGAACGTCTCGATGCTGATTTCCTTCCCCTAACGACTTTCAACCTTTAGGATCATAACTGATATGTATCAGTTCTGAGCGATCTATGTAGGCTATCAGATGATTTTTTATTTTTCGTTTTGCCTAGAAGGACAAAATCATGACTAGGTAACCGCAATGAACAGTCCAGCATGTGCTACAGCTTTTTTGAACATGTGGTCCTGGTATTTATTCAGATTTTTCCTTTTGAAACATTAATGATCGTCTATCAATAACGAGCATTATCAACAATGATGCGAGGATAGACGTTTGGGAATGATTGAGGGAGCGACGTTCAAAACGTATCACCAAGTATGTCGATCACCGTCGATTAGCCACGTGACGAATAGCAACGGTAGCCTCCGGTGGGGCATGGTATATCTTCTTGTATCAAGTTAGTGTTGATTTTCGACATATATTCAATGGGTACTTTTACCACGTGCGTATCACAGCACTCGGAGGTAGCATCATTTTAGCTAGAAACCATTCCTGATTGCTTTTCTTGAGCGAATTTCCGACCACTGCCCTTAGGTCGTTTTTTTTTAGTTATTCAGAATGCAGCTACAGTTTTTCAAATTTTTCTCACTTGTTTTTTATAATTCATTTTTGAATACTCAATTTTCAATAAGAATCAACTCATTTCAGAGATTCTGGTTCCTTCGAAATTGTATTTGTGTTTTCATATTTCGAATTAGGTATCCTGATAGGATTCTTGATTTTCGGTTCGAATAATCATTAAAAATCGAAATAAAAAGCTAGGTTTGAAATCGTCGTTTAAATTTGGTTTTACATTTAATTCAAAATATTATTCAAGATTTTCTAACATTTTCAAACGAAAAATTCAAATTGAATTTGATAATTTTTTTTTCTTTTTTTTTGGGGTTTTAAACCAATTGGTTTATTCATCCCCAATTGAATTTGATAATTTTCAATCTTGTCGCCAAAAAGTTAAATTTTTAAGCTAGATTTTTTCAGAATAAACTTGAACGATGTTTTGGAAGTTTGAAATTTCGATGAATAAATAATGATTCAAATGATTAAGTTCTTCTTTTTTGTTGAATAGTTCCTGAATATTTATCAAATTTTCTCGGATATGGCCCGGATTTTGGTTCGAAAATCAGAATTTGGAAATAGAATGCCGCAATTTCGGCCGATCTTAAATAAAATGGTCCGGAATTACCCGGCCTGGACACGTGCGAGAAAACTTCTGGCTATCTTAGAATAAGTTCACCAGATTTCAGTGCAAATTTCATAATGTGCTAATCATCATTTGAAAGAGTTTATGATGTTTTTTTTTCAAAAGTTTGTTTATAAACTTATAAAAACTATTTATGTAAAAGAACTTCAAAATGAATAATCAAATAGTATTTAAAAATAATACTTGTAATTTTATTGCTTGAGCAAAAATGTCTTAGAAAAAATAGGTCCCCAAACCCCTCCCATGAGTTGGTTCTTCCCACAGCCCTGGTATACCACATACGTTTTTCGAAATCTACAAACTTGATAAAAAAAATTATAATGAAAAAATACGTAATTTTGAAAATTAAAATAGTCATGAAGCAATAGTTATAATAGGAGTTATAGTAATTTGAAGTTCAAAAAATGTCATAAAAGACATCACTAAATATTCAACATAACATGGTGAACTCAAGGTTAATGGACGAACAAAACCTTTTTTTGTTTGAACTCAATATTTCAACCATTTTAAAGAAAAATATATCAATTTATATTGCATACCAAAGTAGAATAATTGTTCTCGATGCTGAATCTGAGTTATTTTGCAAATTTATTTAGGTCATGCGAATGTTCACAGGACTCGAGAGGATACTGTCAAATTGACGGGTTCCGGAAAATCGAGTTTTAATCATGTCCTTCCTTAAATGTTTCTAACGTTTTAAAAATAGAAAAACTAAATTTATCGGAGTTATCCTCCAATAAATAAATCATGAGAAAATTGTGCGTAGGTACATGTACGTACAGCTTGCTCTCTTCTACAAACAAAGCTATCTTTAGATTTTGATATGAGGCTTTCAAAGCCAAAGGGGTAAAAGTAACAAAATGAACATTTTTTTGTTAATGAGA
The DNA here is from genome assembly GCF_029784155.1 of Uranotaenia lowii. NCBI lineage: Eukaryota > Metazoa > Arthropoda > Insecta > Diptera > Culicidae > Uranotaenia > Uranotaenia lowii. The sequence goes on from NC_073692.1 coordinate 75,600,058, forward strand.
CCAAACGATTTTTCATATTTTAAACTATATTTGATGTTTTTTTTTGGATTTTTAGAATTTAGTTTACATACTTTTACATTCGTATGAAAAATAAAAATTCTTCAAAAATATATGGAGAATGGTCAAACACAACAATTTAAAAGCGATATTCTCGAAATATGATTTTATGCACACACCCCTTTGGCTCCAAGGGCCTCATATAGTTTCAACTTAAGAGAAATAGGGTAACGGACTTATTTTGGACCGGGTACATATTTTGGACCACCTTGCAGCTTTTTTCTAATATTTCTCTCATAAATCTTGTTAATCATGAAAATTTTTAACAAATATAGTTAAAGCTACTTCTTATGATTCTAATTATATCTAACATTTTATTTAAATAAGCTGATAAGGGGGAGAAAATTAAAAATAAAGTTTTGATTTTTCACAGTTGGACCGAATCAAGGCCATTTCAGGAGGACGTGCCATTATTGAATTCAACTTTCAAGAGGTTTTCTGCATAGCTGTGATAAATTTAACAACTACAAAAATGTTCACAGCTATGATAAAATACTTAAAAACTAGTTTGCAAGTTCGAAGAACCAAAAAACTTGTTTTAATTTTTTTTGTAAACATATAAATTTCGGATTTAATTCTCTACAAAGCATACATTCTACAAGTTCTCGCAATGCAACGTAAAATCTAGAGCCCCTACCGTTAAATCACTGCTAGCTTCTAATATAAAGTTAATATATACGAAATGAATTTGCGGCTTTATCGGTGAGGGTTAAAGAGTTGAAATGAAAGACGGATAGAAGATCAGAAGAAAATTCTAAGGTGGTGAAAAGAGCGAAGATACCAATACAGTTAATTGGTGTGGGACAAAGAATTTAGTATGTGGTCAAGCTTCTATTTCAAATGCTCTTCGCTCTTTTCACCACCTTAGAATTTTCTTCTGATCTTCTATCCGTCTTTCATTTCAACTCTTTAACCCTCACCGATAAAGCCGCAAATTCATTTCATAAAACAAATTCACGGTGATTTCTCCTCTTAAAATAAAAAAAAAATAATTCGGCTATAAAAATCAATTACAAAACATCGTTCCGATAATCGAAAATAGTTAGGCCAAGATTTCTGACCGTTGACCGTATGCGACAACTCAATCCAGTTGGAACATCCGCACAAAACGAAAATAAGAAATCTACCTAGCCATCGATGGAACGATATCGCATAATAGAAGACTTAACAGAGCAACCACATGCTAAATTTTTTGTCCGTTCGGCACATGTGCACACTCACATGGCGGTCGAACCATCCATAATTAACTGTATCGAAAAATGTAGTGCCTTCTCTATTGGGTACTACTTCTTCAATACAGTTAATTGGTGTGGGACAAAGAATTTAGTATGTGGTCAAGCTTCTATTTCAAATGCTCTTCGCTCTTTTCACCACCTTAGAATTTTCTTCTGATCTTCTATCCGTCTTTCATTTCAACTCTTTAACCCTCACCGATAAAGCCGCAAATTCATTTCATAAAACAAATTCACGGTGATTTCTCCTCTTAAGTTAATATATACAATAAACAATTTTAGAGCTTTATTCCTTCTCACTGCTCTGGTATTTTTAAAATCGGGAAAGGCAAAATCATGAAAATTTACTCTCTTATTCAAAACTGACTCTAATTTAGATTTTAGAAAGGACCACAAATGTACAATTCTACTGCAACTGGATAATTTATGTTCCAAATCTTCAATAACTGTCGGACAGTGCACACAAAATGCACTATCTGCTCTATTCTGCCGAAACATCAACGCTGCATATGGTATCCTTTGATTCACCAGAAGATAATACAGGGATTTCTCCGTTGTAGAGAGAAGTCGGCTCCGAATGTTCCTCCAAACTCTAGCAATTAGACCCATGTCGAAAATAGGTACTTAATTCCATAGGGGCTTATTTTGGACCACTCAACATAACCTGGGTATTTAACTTGCTGTTAAATGTTCATGAACGTAATAAAACGTTGTGCGGCTATATAAGTGAATTATGCACACTATTTCAATCACTTATTATAAATAAAATTTGGAATTTTGGCATTATTTTATTTTATCAACTCGCTAAAGCCCAATCTCGCCTCCAGACGATGTTCACTTCAATAGGCATAAAACCAAGCCAACCATTGTTTTAACTTACTTTTTGTGCACAATGATTTAAATAACGTTTATCTACCAACCCACATTAATGGCAACTGTTTAATAAGCCGTTGTCTAAAGCTACAGCCCAAAGAAGTTTAAAACATTGAAAAACTGGACTTGCTCAAATTTTTTATTAAGTCATTGGTTTTGATGCTTCATGAAAAATTATTGACAATTTCGTATAAAAGTTACCACCATTCAGGGGAGAAAACAAAACTTGGTTAGGTAGAAGAGATGGAATATAAACCTCGTCTAAAGGAGGGGTTTGGAAAAACGACAACATACGGCAAATATGCAACGAGTTTGATTTTAGTAACAGTTGATATATTTCAGTTAACATTTAAACAATTTTAACAAAAAATATATTTCACTATAGCTATATATGTTTCAAAATTTGGGAAAAAATTGTTGAAATGTGTAAAGACTACAAACGAAAAAGTACTAAAAATCTAGTTTTTTGGCCTTTGTGGCTATGCAATTTAAAATAAAACTGTTGAAACATTTACTCGAACTATTTTTTTTCCCAGAGCAAAAGTTGAAGCAAAAAAATCTGACTTTTAGATGCTTAAAAAGATAAAATAACTCTCACACATTTATCATTTTGATCTATGTTTTATACAGAACTGAAGCAAATCCACTAGGGTTTTGGAAGTCAAAATGCATCAATTGATGTCGCGGAGTTGATGATGTCAGACTTTCTTAACTTATCATTGGGTCGCTCGAAGGAGATTTGGGTTCTGAAAGTTGATCCTAAAGATTAGCCAACTGTTTAACACTGCAGAACTAATTTTGTAAATATTGCAGTGTGCTGTCGGAATTTTCGAAACATTCGAAATAATCTATATAACTGAGGAGTTTTATCTTTTTTTACTCTATTCTTATCGAACAAACAAAACTTGACTACAAGAATAAAAAAGACAAGATTAACTAAATTATTCGCTTAATTGCGCATCAATCGCTGTCGTAAATATAAAAAAATTAAAAAAAAACACTTGTTTAGTTTAAGGGTGGTCCAAAATAGGTCCAGAGGGTGGTTCTAAATAGAAACCTGGTGGTCCGAAATACCAACCAGAGTAATGATCGAAGAAACGCGTTTTTAGGCTTAAATCTTGTTACATTGCAACAAACGACGATAAGTTTCGATAGAAAAAGCCTTGATCTTCGTAATGAATGGATAAAGCAGTCAAAAATTGTAATATGTACTCTTTTATTTCAGAAAATAGGATAGCCACTTTCCGAAGCGGTCCAAAATTGGTCCATTACCGTTCTATGGCTTGTTCATGAACAACTTTAAGTTTGAAAATTTTCGTAGATTGTAATTTTTTTCCAGGTAATGCTTGAAAATTCGTAACTTTAGCATTTTTTGCTTCTTTTTACAAACTTTTTTATTGTTTTTATTTGATCAGCAATTTTCTTAAGCTTTTGTTTAATTTTATAGTCTTATTTGTTCTTAAACCTTCTTTTCCTTTTCTGCTTCATTTTATCTTTACTAAGGCAAACATTTACAACAAGTCTTGTTGAAATTATTTCGTTCACTGAAAAAACTTTTCACATGAACGCTACGTGTGCTTTGTTCTATGCCACCATTAAAATCACGTGAATTCCATGCTAGCAAACAGACCTCGTGCTAGAAGCAGAATTCACGTTATTTTCATATGAGTTCTATGTGAAAAAAACATAGATCGAATGTGAAAAGTGATTCCTTCTGCTATATGCCATTCATGTTGATTCAGATCTTTAAAATAAAATATATGTTGATTTTGCAGGACATTCTATTATTTCCATAACACTTTTTATTATTATTTTAGAATTCAAACTTCATTTATTATTTTGAACAACACTTGCACTTCACTTTTTATTTATTGAACTTCACTTAGATGTATAAAAAAAATAAAATTCTCGCAAAATTGGTATTTGGGCTGGCTCCGTCTGTTGTCTGGCCGTTCTGCCAATTCCAAGTTCTATAAAAAATAGCAGAATATTCAAATAATGAATACACAACAAAATTTTTACTACTCACTTAAATAAACTTCTCCATCACCTAGAGTTTCTCTTTTTGTCTTGTGTCTTTGTTTTGACAGCAAACAGCTCTGTGAATTTCACGTTCGAATCAATTAAATTTTTGTTAGCTTCTAAGTGATTCATGTAAGTCAAACAAAAATTCACGTAATGCAGAATCATTGAGCAAAATAAAAAATTTAAAAATAACTATTCAATACGGTGTTATGAAAATCTTAGAAAACCCCGTCTAAAAGCGGGTTTGGGCACTAAAGGATGGATTAATTGTCGAAAATTTTCATGTCCCGTGAATATCTAGGAGTGTCAATGTGAACCCGTGTTTCTCTCTTGATTCTCAAACATTTTTGACAATTTTGACAACACCCCCTAACAATTTGTGTTGCCTAAATTGAACGGTTTTTTCTCAACGTTTTTTACTCAAAACACTGTCTTTATTATAACTACCATAAACGTAATTTGATGTCCAATTTTGACCATTTTTAGTCATCTTTTTATTTTTTCTTATCATATTTATTATGCGTTGAGCACTTTTCTGGTATTATGTTTGTTTATTTTTGATATATTTGCTATTTTTGTCACTCTTCATCATTTTTAGTTAGTTTGTCATATTTAGTATTTTGTTTGTATTTGATTAAATTTTCATCTTTTTGTAATTTTTAAGTACTTTCCAATATTACTAAATTTATTTTGTTTTTGTTTGTGGTCTTATATACATATATGTTTGTCTAAATTATGTTGGTCCTAATAAAACGGAAACTATAAGGTCATGTTGTTTCTAAAAACCGTTCGATTTTGGCACGTGTGCCAAAATCGGATGTTGCCTGAATCGATTGTTGCCAAAATTGAATGTTGCCAATAATGAACAGGCTTTGCATTTGTTTTCTTATTATTTTGTGGAGTGGATGACAAGTTAAACTCTGAAACTAATATATGCCTTCATTTCATATTCTGACAAGGAATTCGGTTTCTCCATCTATTTTGTATCTGAGCTCTACTTTGTGTTCCAAAGCTTCGATTTTTCATGTTTTTCTACATTATATTTTACAAAAACAGGGAGAGCTTTAAGTAATTTACCTTGTTTTGTATAGTTTTGAAGTGTGTATATCTATATCTCCCGAAGAAAAATGTTTAAGAAAATTCTCCTCATTAAGGAATCCTTTGCACATGCCCGATTTAACTTGTTGATTAAAAATGTTTTTCGTTCATTTTTTTTTCATACACAAATTTTGTTAAAAGGGAGCCTTAACGTATCACTACAAGCTGACTGAATTATAAGAATTTAAAGCTTAAATTTGTTTGATAAAATTGTTAAAAAAAATCGCTCATCTTAGCAATAAACAAAATCGTTAAACATTCAGAACCTGTGAAGCATATTGTGGAAAATACTCAATCATCTTCTGAGCCGGGCCCAGTTTCGAGCTTCGCCTCTATAGGTAGTTCGTCTAACGACCCATCGCCAATCGGTGTGGCATAGCAATACAGCGAAAAGTGAACCGATTGAGACCCTTCCGCTTTTATCCGAGTATCATTACTTATGCGGTCTTGTATTTAAATATTTATTGCTATTTTGTAATTTATGGTTCGTAAATAACCATTCGGTTGGAAGCGGCGGGCGACTAAGTATCACATCACACTACTATCTGCTTGGCTTCGACCGACCAGCCAAAGCCAAGTCAACCCAACAGCCAGCAGCCCGGCCAAGTCGGGGAACAAGAAAATCCAAAGTGGCCGCGCCAATCTTTGCGGCTCACGATCCCGGACAGGAATATATCGCCTATACGTGTGTTCCGGTGTTCAGGGAGTGTAAATACTTACCGGGTATTTTGTGCGAAGGAAGTTACCCCGCTCCATTTCTGTTTTGGTTCAGTGTAGCTACATAGCTACGTACATAAGTACCTTTTACCTATAATCTTGCAACTGACAGCGGAATTTCGGGAAGGAAACTATTCCCTGAAAACGAGGGTTGCTGCACTAAGGAATTCACAGGTTAGTGAGAATATTTTGCATTCCATCGGGGCATTGCTTGCATGAATCAACTGTTGGTTCGATAACAGTGTTCTGCAAATTTCATTCGAAAGATCAGGACGAATTTTCACATTTCAAATTTTGTCAATTTTGACAACAAGAATATTTTTAAACTTTAACTTTGAAAATGTTGAAAATTTTGACAATTTTGACAATTTGGACAATTTTGACAATTTTGACAAGGTTGACAATTTTGACAATTTTTACAATTTTGACAATTTTGACAATTTTGACAATTTTGACAATTTTGACAATTTTGACAATTTTGACAATTTTGACAATTTTGACAATTTTGACAATTTTGACAATTTTGACAATTTTGACAATTTTGACAATTTTGACAATTTTGACAATTTTGACAATTTTGACAATTTTGACAATTTTGACAATTTTGACAATTTTTACAATTTTTACAATTTTTACAATTTTTACAATTTTTACAATTTTTACATTTTTTTCAATTTTTACAATTTTTAAATTTTTTACAATTTTTACAATTTTGACAATTTTGACAATTTTGACAATTTTGACACTTTAGACAATTTTGACAATTTTGACAATTTTGACAATTTGACAATTTCGACAATTTTGACAATTTAGACAATTTTGACAATTTTGACAATTTTGACAATTTTGACAATTTGGACAATTTTGACAATTTTGACAATTTTGACAATTTTGACAATTTTGACAATTTTGACAATTTTGACAATTTTGACAATTTTGACAATTTTGACAATTTTGACAATTTTGACAATTTTGACAATTTTGACAATTTTGACAATTTTGACAATTTTGACAATTTTGACAATTTTGACAATTTTGACAATTTTGACAATTTTGACAATTTTGACAATTTTGACAATTTTGACAATTTTGACAATTTTGACAATTTTGACAATTTTGACAATTTTGACAATTTTGACAATTTGACAGTTTTGACAATTTCTTTTTTTTTTAATCAAAATCAACTTTTTGGACTTCTAGAACTTTAACCCCACATATCGATGTTTTATCGATTTTGATTTCATTTGGCAGCAGAATTTAAAAATTTATTATCCAGATTTTATTTAAGTCCTCCCTTAGGTGATTTTTGAGATAAACTAAATCAAATTTTGAACGCTTTGAGCCGTGGCGGTGTGAAAGGTGGGGGCGGGGAGTGTTTAGGGTTTTAACCTCCTCACAGGGTTATTTTAAATTATCTGTTCAAGAAATGAATCTACCGTAGAATCGTAAAATTACTTGGTAAAAAAAGGGTAAATAAACATGTCAGAAAATGTGTACGGTATTTAGACCTATATCACTCTAGACCTTAGACATTTCATTCTACGACAATACATGGCGTACCAAAATTGAAAGTTATTTCAATGGTAAATTTCGATCGGCAATTTTATGAGCCTTTTATATTGAAACTCAAATCCTGACACACAAAAACCCTACCTCCGTCTTAAAAAATGGATATTTAAAAAGAATTGTATCCTAACAAGTTCATCCATCACTTTATTACTAATCACTTTTATTTAAAAAAAAATCGTTTATATCGTCATAAATTTTATGCTGATATGAATTATTTAAGACAACAATTTCAACTTCAATTTTTTTTATATTTCTTGTTCTTTTTTTCTCAAGGATTTTTAAAAACTACACAAGTTCACAAAATTGATATTTTTCTGAGGTGTAAAGAATTTAAGCGATAATTTGTATTAATTTTGATGTCCTAAAACTTTTGAAAAAAAGGTAAAAATTATTAAAAAAAACCAAATTCAAAATATTTACCAACTTTCTTCAAGACCGCAAATAATATTTGCTTCTGTAAAAAAAACTAGAGGTGTTATCTATTTGGTTAAATTTTCCAATTCTGTTAAATAAAAGAAATGTTAAGAATGTTTAGTCAGTTTTAACCAAATTGAATAAAAGATTTTATTAGAAGCAAAAATCGATTTGTTTTGCAGGCTACAACAAATTTGTTAAAAGAAATAAAAGCATTTTTTTACACTATCTTCAGTAATGTCAAAATAATTTGTTTTGTTATTCCAACTTAAAAAAATGTAGAAATTAACTTTTTAAATCATTTATCGTCATCATCTTAATCGAAATATTATTCATTTATTGAATAAAGTGTTAATAATAAATTCATTGTTTTTCAATTATTCTATGAAAAGATTGAAAATAAATAGCAACTTAAAGAATTGATTTAATGTGCAATGTTAATTAAATTAGTATTTGCTCAGTGCTCTCGAAATTTACAAGTCACAACTTCGAATATTTAATTTTTTATTTTTATCTGTTTCTTATTTGATCATTCAAAAAATCACCAATTTCTTAACCAGTAATTTGTCAGTGATGATGAATTTAATATGTTGTATTTAATATTTACAAAATGATTCAAACATTATCATTTCTACTCATTTATTTCGATAACTAAGAATTTGAATATAGAGAGGGATTTCTCTGACTTTGATCACTGGCACACTTGACATAAAATTAAATATTTTCATTTTAATCATATTACAATCAATCTATGTGATTTTAATAACTACTCTTAAATTTAAACAGATTTTTTTATCTTCTCAAAAATTCACATTTCAAATCTTGTTTAGATATTATTTTCATCATGGTTCTTTTCTGACCCGATCTGAAATTGATTTTAGAATTCGGATTTAATTTGATTTTAAATCTGGTGTTAATAATATGTAACGTATTCTAATTCTATGTATAGATTTGAATGTCCAAATTTTTAATCCTGGTTTTATTCTAAATTTTAATTCGCATTCGTTTTCCGGTGTTTCAAAAATATTGACTTAAAACTTCTTGTTCAGAATCAGGATTATCATTTTGATTTTTTTTTCATAAGGCTGGAACAAATATCAATTTCTCCTTTTGTCAACCACCCCCCCCTCCCCCCTCTTCGAAATTTCCAAAAACCTCGAAGGGGGAATAATAAAGTTTGAAGTATTTTCAGTAAATTTCGAAAAACAATTCAAATATCTAAAAGGTAACAAGACTAAAAAACAAATATTGGAAGGTGGGAGTTGTTTGACCTTTTATATTCTTCATTTTATTAATTTTTACGATAAAAAATTATTTGATTTATAGGTTTTGTGCAATGATATAGTATGCAATTTTGTTGCATACAAGCCTTTGTGCAATTTATTCCAATTTATTTGTTTTTTTCATTATTTTTATTTCCAACCCCTCCCCCCCCCCCCCTCGCAATGTTCCAAATCAAAGTGACAAAAGAAGGATTTGAATTTTTTTCCGGCCTAAATTTACTAGTAAAAGTATTGATTTGAAAATTTGATTCTTATTTAATTTTAATCGTTTTAGTAAAATTTATTATATTTTCGAGTTTGTGTGATGTTCATGATTTAAAAAATGATTTCAGAAATCAATTTGCCTTATTCATCGTTTATTTTTGGTATTGTTATTATTTTTAGCAGAATTTGAATTTTGAAACTCCCCCTTTCCCCCAATTCCTTCAATGGGGCCTAGCTTTGAGGCTCTTTAAATCAAGTCCGAATGAGTTGATAGTTTGAACAGGGCAGTTTTTGGGCCAATCAACATAATTTAAATAGTCCGTTATCGAAACTTGTCATGACCCTTTTAGTTGTCACCCTTCCTCAATATTTAAGAATATGTTTTGAAATAAAAAGATTGGACGTTTTAAAGATTTAGATAACTTTGCACGTCTTTTTGCCATTTTTAAAGAAACAGATGTGAGATTGGTTTTAAATAAACTGAAAGCGATCTGGAATATTACTTTGAAGAGTCTCCCGATTTAATGGAAACAATGTTATATAGAAAGTCTGCTTTATGTAAAAGTGTAACTTCTGAATTAATTTTGTGCAAAAAAATATGAATTTGTGGAAATGTGTTCTTCCAAGAGCGAACTTTCAAGGAGTCATGGCCAGGAGAACATTTTTATCTAAATTTCTTTATAATGGTTTCCTATTGTTTCAGAAGGTTTTCGGAAAAATTGAAGTGTCACACAAACTTTTTTATATCTATATACAGTGAGCGAAATAAGAATAGCACCACTATGTGTTTTGGGCTTGTGATATAGCTCAGTTGGCAAGTCTGTTGTCTCCTGAGCCGATGTCCGCGAGTTCGAGCGCAAGAGTATCGAACACAGTTGTACCGGATAGTTTTTCAATAACGATCCGCCAACTGCAGCGTTGATAAAGTCGCGAATGCCATAAAGATGGTAAAACGACTATAAACGAAAAAAAAACCACTATGTGTTTTGCTTGTTAAAATATGAATGATTGAAAATTACGAAAATTTTCTTCCACAGTTTGTTCTGAATTGCTTAACGAATAAATCACGCATATATTTACTTTTTTTGGACGTAGCAATTGACGTTGAGGACCAATAATGTGAAAAAGGGGTGCAAAATAAGAATAGCACCATCTGAGTTTTTCAACACACACAAGATTATTTTTAAAAATCTACTGTGTAAAAGTGAATAATAATGCTTCTGCATTTTAAAGAGTTTTCCAGAATTCCAAAGGGTTTCAAAGATTTTAAATGGGGGTTTTAAGACATGTTCCTCTAGCGTTAAGGAATTTGATATTTGAGCTGTAATTCTTTACCAAACTACTTTCTTTCTTCAATAAAATGACGTGAAATGATGAAACATCCGGGATTTATTTGGAATCAGAAAAAATAGGTTGGAAATCAAAACCTTTGATTTTGTTCAGTAAACCACACTTTTTCCAGTTTCAAGTCGTAGATTACAGCACTATCTTGCAGTTATAATAAGGTTGCCAGAATTTTTTTAGCACGTATCCGGGCCGAACAAACCGGGCAATTTTTATATAAAAACCTGGCAAAATCCGGGCATTCGATTTCAAATTGACAACCATAAATCCGGGCAATATCCGGTCAAATTTTGTCAAAACTAGTAAATTCCTCAACAAAAATCAAGAAAAAAATATGAAATTTTTTTTTTATCAAAACTCATCAATTGATTTTGAACCGTATTTCAGGTTTCCAAAAAACCTTTCATGAATATTTTTTATAAACCTTACTCAAAAAATTTCTTTTTGGTGGTGTTTGTTGTTTTTTTTTGTTGAATTTGCCAAATAAAGTGAAAAAATCCGGGCAAAATCCGGGCATTTTTCAATGAAATCCGGGCAACCGGGCCGGACCGGACTGTTCTTAAATTTAGTATTAAATATCCGGGCAAACCCGGATAAAACCGGGCAATCTGGCAATCTTAAGTTAAAACCAAATTTTTTTCTCAATATTGATTTTGCAGGTTTATTTAGGCCCATATTCATCATTTTGAGGTATTTTCCTATCACAGTTTTGTGGAAGTTCACGCTGCAGAAAGCTTTTCCGGATTCGCAAAAGAATCACCAGCACAAAAATGTACAACCGCCAAAATTCCAGCTCATCTCAACCTCCGATTCAATTGCAAATCATACCAAAAATACTGCTAGCCATCTGGACCATCAAGCTCCATCGCAAAGTATAACTTTATTCTGATAATCGGTAAAAAAAATTCACATTTAGTGACCTTGATGCAATTCTAATTTTTTTCAGATTTAGTGATCTTAGAATTTCCAAGGTGTTCACACGTATTTATTTCTTGACCAAAATCATCCAGCACTCCCTAATTAATCCCAGGTATTCGAAAATGAGCATAAATTTGGTTTAATGACAAGATAGTGCTGCCATCTATGACTTAAAATTAGAGAAAAAGTGTTTGACTATTAAAAAACATTTGTATTTTTTAATTTCAACCTGCTTTTTGGATTCGAACTCAGCCTCAAATCTATGTTTCATAATTTTACATCATACTTATGAATGTTGATGAAGAAATCAAGCAGTTTGATAGAGTTTTAAAGGTCAAATATCAAATTCCTTAACGCTAGAGGAGCATCTCTTAACCCTCATCCGCATTAGTAAAATCTATTTAAGTCGTTTGAATTATTATGAACTTCAAATAAAACTTATATTAATAGAAACCTTGTAATGTCAGTAAAATATGTTTAGAACATTATATACAGCTAAAGTTACAAGTTTTCTCGTTATTCAGCATGAAAGAAAAAAAAATCCGAAAAAACATGCCTCACGAAAACTGCTGTAGTTCATATGTTCCAGGTCCTAAAAAATATTTGCCTTATGCATATGAAAGCTGAAGTTAATGCCTACATCATGAAGACAAGAAGTATTTTTTTTAATTTTTTTTAACGAAATGGTCACAAAAAGTTCAAAAAAGTGGTTTAAAAAACCTACTTTTCATTCGATTGCTAGTAAATACTGTTTGAGCGATGGTAGAGTTTTGAAAATAATATGACAACAAACTTTATTAAAATTGTAACATTTTGCTGTCTTTAGATTTTTGATGCAACAAAAATTGAATTTACTGGAATTTTTCAAAGTTCACTACTTTGCGCAATTTTTTTACAAATAGGAATTTCATCTGTTTTGTGGTCAACTGTCACGTTGTACCCGGATTTTCAGTGCTTTTACTTTGTTTGGACCAATCAAAAGTATATTCATTGGAAAGCTTATTTAATCTAAATTCTAGTGAGGTGAAACAAATCACGCTGTGAGATTTCACAAAAATATGAAAATTATAAACGTAAAATCATTCCTGAATTTCTAGAACTACAAGCACCGCGTCCAGCAAAACGTGTTTGTTTGCTCTCCGAATAGGTACGGTGGGTGGTGATTCGGGCAGAGAGCGAAGCCGACAGACGAAATAATGATGCGTGTCGTGCATTTCTTGGTTGTAAATATTCTATTGATAGTAGTTTGCATTTGCTAGTCACGACACGCATCATTATTTCGTCTGTCGGCTTCGCTCTCTGCCCGAATCACCACCCACCGTACCTACTCGGAGAGATAACAAACACGTTTTGCTGGACGCGGTGCTTGTAGTTCTAGAAATTCAGGAATGTTTTTACGTTTATAATTTTCATATTTTTGGGAAATCTCACAGCGTGATTTGTTGCACCTCACTAGAATGAAGATTAAATTTGCTTTCCAATGAATATACTTTTGATTGGTCCAAACAAAGTAAAAGCACTGAAAATCCGGGTACAACCTGACGGTGGACCACAAAAACAGATGAAATTTCAATTTGTAAAAAAATTGCGCAAAGTAGTAAACTTTGAAAAATTCCAGTAAATTCAATTTTTGTTGCATCAAAAATCTAAAGACAGCAAAATGTTGGAATTTTAATACATTTTGTAGTCATATTTTTTTCAAAACTCTACCATCACTCAAACAGTATTTACTAGCAATCGAATGAAAAGTAGGGTTTTTAGACCACTTTTTTGAACTTTTTGTGACCATTTCATTAAAAAAAATTTTAAAAAATATTTCTTGTCTTCATGATGTACACAGAAAAAAAATTTGAATCCTTAACAACACTGAAATTGAAAACCTTTAATATTACATGACGTAGAACGCGATTTATTGATGTAAATTAACAGACTAAAAATATTTGAATCCTAAAAAGCACGGAATTCTAATGACACGAATATTATTTGACACAGAACGCGATTATTTGATGTAAATTTACATCACATATGATGTAAATAAAAAGAAGCATCACATATGACGGAATTTTCAGTGCGAATTAAATATTACACGTCTTTAATATTTTACATGTTTTCAAATTTTACACGTCTTAAGAAGTTTACAGACGTGTAATATTCAACTCGCACTGAAAACTCCATCATATGTGATGCATCTTTTTCGTTACATCATATATGATGTAATTTTACAATTTTTCTGGTCACGCAAAATTCTCAACAGCACTAAATTAGAAATTTCTGAAAATTACACGACACGGAATTTAATATCGACAGGGAGTTAAATTAATATTACATTACACTGAACGCGATAACGTCATGTAAAAATAAAAACTGTCAAAAACAGGAATACACAAATGTAGAGTTCAGTCAAATCGTGAACCAAAGTAATTTGTTGAAGCAGTTAGCTTCTAAGTTCGTCGATATCGTTGGTTCCGGATAACTCCGAAAAGCAGCAGCAGCGGAAGCTGTTCTGGAAGCGGCCCCATGCTACTCTGCTTAACTCTACTTCGGAAGATGGTGAAAGTGAATTTTAAAATAATTAATGTGTAAGACATTTTTTTTTAAATTTCACAAATAAATGAAATTCATTATTTAAAGATTGTTTTTGTTATGAAAGATGAAAAAACTCCATTGAATTGGATCAATAAAAAGTAAACAAAACAAATTCCAATAGGATATTTTTCACAAATTCAGTGGCGTTAAATTTACATCACTTTCATATTACACGTTGCATAATTTTACAGGCGTGTAATATTCAACTCGCACTGAAAATTCCGTCATATATGATGCTTCTTTTTATTTACATCATATGTGATGTAATTTTCCAGATTTTTTTGGTAGTGTGTAGGCATTAACTTCAGCTTTCATATGCATAAGGCAAATATTTTTTTGGACGTGTAACATATGAACTACAGCAGTTTTCGTGAGGCATGTTTTTTCGGATTTTTTTTCTTTCATGCTGAATAACGAGAAAACTTGTAAATTTAGCTGTATATAATGTTCTAAGTATATTTTACTGACATTACAAGGTTTCTTTTGATGTAAGTTTTGTTCAAATCGGTCTAACACGCCAAAAGTTATAACGATTTGAGCTTGTGGTGTCAAATTGACACCACAAGTGCTGATTAGGGTAATGAAATCTAATGCGGATGAGGGTTAAAAAACCAACTAAAATTTAATTAAGTTATTCGAATTATGTATTTAGCTTACAAGTTTTTTGAGCAAAATCAACATTATCGATTTTTGGAAGCTTAAAATGTGATTTGATATTTACTGAGTTTTTTTTCATAATTTTAATTGAATAATTTTGATTTTGACGGATAATTAGGAAAATAGTCCGAATTTGTACGACCTGATTACTGGGTATTCGCCGAAAAATATCTGGAAAGCTGAGGTTAGAATTACTCCACATTTTTTGGAGCTGTTTATAAACATTATAATTTGATGTCTGTAATCAGATTTCGCATTCTGTATCTAGTTTTTTATTCATGAATTTCAGTTTTTCATCATTGACACAAAAACATGATTTGAATCTTGGGGTTCGGACTTGGCTCGCAGAAAGTTGCGGTTTGTTTACCCTCAAAAATCACCAAAGAAAATTGTGATAACCGAAATTTTAGTTTGACACAAAATCATGATTTGAATCTTGGTTTTGCATTTCAAAATTAAATTAGTTGCATTTTCCATATTCGAATCGAAACTCATCAATTCGGAATATAAAGGAAAATATTTTTAACACTTTTACAGAATCAGAACTTCAGAAAGCTTCATAATGGTGATCCAGAATTGAAGCAGTCAATATTTGCAATTTTCATTAAAATCCACAAGTTGAATTTCGAATACATAACTGAAGAAAGAATTCATATTGCAATCTAGAATTTCACAATTCAAATAAGAGTTATCCGATTCAGGGTTCTGATACAAATCATGCTTTTTAGTTGATAAATTAATATGTAGGAATTTATATCTGGAACATAGATTTGAAAATCCTTTTCAAATTCGGAATTCAGATTTGAACTAAAATTCAAAAGGCGGGGTTCCGACTTGGAATAAAAAAAATAAAAACTCAGATGAGGATTCAACTTGAATTTTGTAATCAAGATTAAAATATCAATGTGAGAATTTTATTAAGTAGTAGAAGAAGTTCGTAGTTTCATATTTTGATTCAGGATTCAAAAATAAATTTCTATTCAAATAATCAAAATAAAATTTGGATTCATTTTGAAAATTTAGTTCTTTGAAAAATATATATTTAAATTTAAAAAAAATATCCACAAGACTCTAATTATGAAATAAATTATTGATTATAAACTTATGTTGGTGAAAGAACTTGTACTTTATCTTTAAGTGAAAATTCAACTGGAAATATATTTTATTGGTTTCATCAGGGCCGTAGGAAGAACCGACTCATGGGGGGGGTTTTGGAGAGTGATTTTTACCAATGATTTTTCTCCCAACAATCCACGAAAACAAACAAAAATTTAAACAAACTATGTTTGTATCTATATGATTATTTATTATTAAGATCTCATTAATAGTTTTCGTTTTAAATCGTAACTTTGTCCCTTCATTTTTCCTTAAAAATCATTTTTTACTGTTGGAAATGATTAGTACATGAAGAAAAAAAAATTAAAATAAATTACAATTTTTCACTTTTTCCATACATTAATTGTTGCAAATTTGTTACTTTATGAAACGAAAGGTTAAAAATGTGGTCCTAAGCCTTAATGGTGAGCTAAATTTTTACAATGAAACCCTTAAAAAAAATATAAAATTTGCTTTCAACGATGGTTAAAATGTTTGAATTTGTTAAAGAGTCTGGTAGATCAAAGTTAATTGATATGAGCATAAAATAGGTTCTTATTAGGGAAGCTTGCCATTTCTTAAAAAAAACTTTTTCTATACTCAAATCAAACAAGCCCAATCTTCCAAACTCTTTTGCAAGCTTCAAGTTTCTAACCTTTGATGAAAAAAATTTAATTTTACCAACAAACAGTAAGAGATAAAAAAAAATCGGATCGAATTTGCTTGTTGTAAACTTGAACTCAAATTATGATTTATTTTGAAATTTGACTTTAAAAAAACTGCGATATTAATAATGTTAAACAATACACCGATAAAATACAGGATTTCGTGCAAATATTTAAGGTGAAGATCAGGTACACATTTCTTTAACAACAAATATTTTCTATAAAGAATCAATTCCATTGTGAAAATCATGCGGATGATTTTTTGAAATATAATTTGAGATATTTTGCATAAAACATATTTCAGAAAATTAAGTCAAATTCTACTTTATATTTACGATCTTTTTCGATTGCTGTTTCTCAGTGATCATTAGTAAAAAAAAGAAATGGAAGAAAAAGGATCATTAGGAAGTGCGGTGATCAAAACAACAAAAAACATTATATTTGTGATTTCATGATGATTGAAAAACACGTTCACAAGCTTGATCTTTTTCTAAATTTTAAACCTGAATTCAAAAATTGAATCTTGAATCTGTTTCCGAATTTCTATACGATTTCTGAAATGTACAAAAATACGTTTTCCGAATCTTAATTACAGAGCAGAATTTTATGAGCCATTTTAAGAGCCCTCATTCATGAATTCTGTAGTGCTGGTTTAATCTTAATTCATTATTTCAATTATTTATTTTCAATCAGATTTGTGAATCTGAATTAAAATGTGAATTTCAAATGTTGAATCTGAATCTTAGTTTTCAATTCTGGATCGCCACTTAAGATGCTTTAAATTTTGTGTTAGAATAAAGTTTAAAAACTTCAAATTTGAATATAAAACAAAACTCTTTTTTTTCATATTCGGAAAAACTATTATCAAAATATTGAAAATGCATACGATTTTCGAAAAACATGATTAAAACTTGATATGAAATACAAAACCGAATTTGAACCAGGATTTCAAAACAGCTTTTCATTCCTAATTTCTTATGATTATTCGAACTGAAAATCAAGAATCCTTAAATTGATATAGAATCCGAAGTACGGAAATATGTAGAAATACAATTTTTTTATGGGGATGTGAAACCCGAACCTCCAAAATGGGTTTAATTCAAAATTTAGTATTGAGACCTGAATTTCTAAGACAAGGTTGTCAGATTGCCAGATTGGTTTTAACCGGGTTGGCCTGGATGATGATTATAAAATTAGGGAAAAGTCCGGTTCGACCCGGTTGCCCGGATTTGATCGGAAAAGTCCGGATTTTGCCCGGATTTATTCTCATTATCAAATCATATAAAAAAACAAATTGTGTTTAAATTTTTCCATTGATGCGTCCAAACATTTGGTTTTTTCAACTTTTTGTTTGATTTTTGATGAGTAATTCCTAGGTTTTGACCAAAATTACTCGGTATATTGCTCGGATTTTGGTCGACAATTTTGAAATCCACTATCCGGATTTTGCAAGGTTTTTATATAAAACAGCCGGGATTTGTCTGGCCCTAATACGTGATGAAAAAATTCTGGTAACCTATGAACAAGTGAGATAGTTTTGAGAAACTGTAGCTAAATTTTGAAATTGGGATGGGTTTTTGAGGTTTTGGCTTTAGGTTTTATTCTAGATTGGTTCTCTTGAATAACTTAGCGCTATTATTATAATTTGATTATGATTTTAAATTTTGAGTGTAGAGTATATACATCGCTTGCTTTTTTGGACCCTCATGTTATGTTTGTGGTTAAATAGAATAAGCTTATTACTAGCTAATTTAAGTAAATACAAAACGTTTTCTTTAAAATAAAACCTTCAAACCTCTTGTTAGTTTTTTTAAAACTTCATTTAAAAACTTTCAATTTCTAGGAATAATTTTTTGAAAGTTAGGATTCAAAATTAATAATAAAATTTTAATGTCAAATAACTCAAACCTGAATTATAATATTTATTTTTTTAGGCCCTTCCCGAACCCCATGTTTTCGTATGAACTGTTATGTAGTGAATATATTGTATTAATGTAAAGTTTTTTTTGAAAGAACGAGTCAATCAGGTGGGCTAGCTTTTTTACAGGTATTCCGGCATCCGTGTATATATCTGGCCAGCTTGCAACTGATTGAACATTCTTATAATATAGTCAGTTATAAGAGGAAACACATCTTACCTGTCAGCAACTTATGGGATTCGAACCCAAAAGTTTTCTTGCCGATACCGGAAATTGAACCCAGTACGCCTGGCATACCAAAACCAGACTCGAGCCAGCCTATCCACTAGACCACTTCGACGGTACCGGAAGAATGTTATAAAAAAGTTATCAAATACAGTGGATCTCAGTGTTAAAATGTTTGCGTTTTGAGAGATCCACTTCTCGATGAAAGTAATTCAAGAGTGTTAACAAGTAAAAAAAAAATTAAAGAAAATTTCATTGATTCATTGTTTATTGGTTTAATAGGTTCCTAAAGAGCATTTGTTTGGTCTTGAAAATATTCCAGTTTTTAATTCTTCGGGTAGATTATTGTACTTCGTAGGTTCGACAAAAGAAATCGTATGTAGACCTAAGTTTGCTGAAGAGCTACTTCATAATGGGTGATGAGACGGCCTGTGTTATGCATACGAATGTGAGAGAAATGCAAGGCTCATTTCATTGCATTTCTCTCATAAAGTCTGTTTTACTTAGAATCTGGTCGCATTTTTTCATTTACTCCAACGCCCCTAGTTGTCACATCGCGAATCTATTGACAATGTTTTGATCCGGATGGTTTGTTTACTTAGTGGTGAAAATTTCATAAAGATTGAAGTAGTCAGTCAAAAATTATCGACGATGGAACGCGATAGGCGAGAGAAAATTCTGCTTCACGTAGAGAAACCGACGTGGTCAGGGGTAAAGATCGCGAAATTCCTGAAATATCCAAAATCGACTGTAAATTCGGTGCTGCAACGTTACCGGGAGACCCTTACGGTGGATCGAGCAAAACAAACCAGACGTAAAAGTGGAACATATGACCGGAAGCTGCGAGCAAAGGTAATTCGATCAATTCACAATAATCCTGGAATCTCTCTGCGTGATTAGGCGAAAAAGTTCAAGACGAACCACAGTACAGCTCGACGAATTTGTTTGCGAGAAGACTTGCGGTCGTATCATGCAAGCAAACACCCCAACAGGGCGCTGAAACAAAACCTGGTTGCCAAAACCAAGGCAAAAAAGTTGTACGAGAAAGTGTTGACCAAGTACAATGGATGCATTTTGATGGACGACGAAACTTACGTCAAAATGGATTTTGGACGAATACCTGGTAACAAATTTTACCTTGCGAAGCGTGAAGGGAATGTTGCGGTAGATTCGAGTTTGTTTTCGCAGATAAATTTGCTCGTAAGTTGATGATTTGTCAAGGGATCTGTAGTTGTGGGAAGAAGACTAAGATTTTCATCACTGGGGACACAATGAATGGAAATGTTTACAAAGAAGAAAGTCTCCAGAAGAAGGTTTTGCCATTCATTCGGTCCCACAAAGGTCCGGTGAAGTTCTGGCCGGACCTGGCAAGCTGCCACTACAGCCGGATGTCGTTAAGTGGTATAAGGAGAATAAAATCGATTTTGTTGAAAAAAGTATCAATTCACCAAACTGTCCGGATTTTCGTCCCATCGAGAAATATTGGGCAATAGTTAAGAAGGGCAAACTGAAGAAATGTGGAACAAGATGGCAAATGAGGTTACCAGCAGTAATGTGCAGAAAATGATGGGTGTTATCACAAAAAAGGTGCGAAAATTCATCCGAAAAGCTAACGAATGATTTTTATGTGTTTTTTTCCTTAAAGTGCAATAAAAACCCTACAAAATGACATTTTTACTTTTGTTGTACGTTATTTCTTTGCAGAGAAATGATCTATTTTATCCGACCAGATTCTATGTGAAACAGACGTTATTGATGAAATGAGTTGAAAATTTTACTATGAGTTGACTAAATTAGAAAATCAAAAACCATGATTTTATGATCGGGAAAACGGGAAAAATCGGGAATGTAAATAGGAAAATGTTGTGGGTACCCTGATTCAGTCTATAAAGCCTCATTTGGCTAAGACTGTGTGTATCTTTTTTTTTAAATCAGTAATAAATTTGATTTTTTTTGGATTCAATACATTTTCCTCAACCTGTACCTCATCCCAAAAGGAATAATACCTTTACTTTCCTCTTCTTCCGCAGGCAAGTAAGCCGCCGGGCAAAGAAGCGTGCATCGCCTGAAGTGAAATACGGCAAGACAAGCAAGAATCGCCGCAGGCAGTGAATCGCAAATCTTGTGGTTTGGTTGTGGGTCCTTGGCCGTGAAAGTGTATCCGGCAAAGATCGCGTGCCAGCAGAAATCAAGCTTAAGCGATTTTCGTTGTATTCTTGCAACACGACGTGCTGGGCAATAGAAGCAAACAGGACTTCGACCACCAGAAGGAAGACTTCGGACCAGCACCATGGACAACGACAAGGAGTCGCTGGTTGAAGGGTAAGTCCTTGGGGTTTGGAACGAGAAGATGTAGGGAGGCTACACTGGGCAGTTTAACTTTTTGGTACGTTTATTTATTTTGAAAGTTGGAATTGTTCAAACACCTTTGAGGTTACAAAAAAAATCGAAATTTTGAGTCCCAATCAAGAATGGACGTTAGAATTTAATTTTTAAGTGTTTACACAAAAACTGCGTTGTCAAGCGTAAGTCTATGCGTGCCGGTAGGAGACAATCGTGAGTTTGCATTTACTTGGGTGTATAGTATCGGTTATAAATAAGTAAATTTAATTAATTGCGTGTACTTTCCGACAGGAAGCTTGTTGTGAAGTGTAGGCAGAAAATGTGAAAAGTGGATCCAATTGTGTCAGAATTGTACGCCGGGAAATGGCGAGGCTCGAAGAAGGACGTCCGAGTGTGGTTGTTTACACATGTGGCAGGAATGTTTATTATTCACTGTCATGTGATTATCACTATGTAAACTTGGTGCGGTGATTTAAAGTTGGTAACTGTGGTAATGTCACAGCTAGAGAACTTCCTGCTGGATTGAACGTCTACCAGTAAAATTAAGCACCAAAAATGACCATTTGCATTTAACCACCCATTTGAAATTGACCTTAGCAAATTGCTTTACCGTCAGCGGCAGCAAATCTGCCGTCAAGTCGAAATCATTTTTCATCCCGAAAGTAAGATGAACTAATTTTCATCGTTCTGCTCTTTCTTCCTTCAGAAAGCTTGCACAATGATCCGGAAGGGTTTTTCCCGCTGCGGGTGCAGTTGACATATCCATTAAAACTGTACGACGGCGGGTAAAAGTTTTCCTAACGACCATTTTTCTCGCATATTTGCTTGTCCTGAAGAATATGTAACTAACCGTGTATGTAAATTTTGTTACGCTGGCTGACATAAAACGGCAAAAAATATGAGCAAATAAGGAAACGGAAATTGCGAGCAATGCTTCCGAAAGTCGTCGCCCATCGGTTTGACTACGGTTGATTACTTTCGCCAACAAATAATGGGGCGCTGAAATACTGTTCAGCTAAGGATTGTTGATCGTTTGAATCAGGAATTGTTGTAGTTTCAAATTACTAGAAACTTTATAAATTTTGTTTGACATTTTTCAAGTTGAAACCACAACTCAAAATAAGGAAATACTATGACGTTCTTACTACAACGTAAAAATGTTATCAAATATTTGTGGAACCCATTATTGGCATTACGTTACCCTTTAGACTTGAAATGCCTAAAGAAAAAAGGGTCTTAAATCGTGCTCTCCAAATCGTCGTAAACTTTTTGGAGAGTAAATAAGCCTACACCTTCTCCGAATTAACTTTTCAAACATCCTCCTCCGTAGGGATGGCTCGGATTCCGAAACCAAAGAACACATTTTTGAGGAAAGTCATACGATTAAGTTTTTTTCTTCTTCACTCACTTACCCCACTCTTGTGATAGTATTTTGTGAGTGGCTTTACAAAGGCGGCAAATTGGCAAACCCAAAGGCAAAGATGGGCCAAAAAAACAGACAAAACCCACCTACGCTCAACATTTCCGAAGGACGCTAGCTAGCTGACCAAAAAAAAGTGGAATATTCGATACAACCGACAGTTACTGATGTCACTGGAAGTCGTTCAATTCATTTTGCATCCTTCTTTAGTACTGTGGCCAGGGGTTACCAAAATTTTTCGGTTGGACAAATTGCAGGTGAGAAATGTTTAAAGCTCTTATCTTGCCTCATCATAATAATTTTGCATGCAAAGATGCTTCATTGAATGCACTGTTCCTGCATTGAACTTTACGCTCTATTTGCTACAATTTAGTTAAAGCCACAAGACGTCAAACTAAGAGTAATTCGACTGGAAGGCACTCAATTTTAATTCATCTAAACTTGATCAGGCCGACTGGATCCTAATATCCTAACCTAACATAGGATCATTTTTTGCGAAAAAGAATAACCAGGATAAGCAATACAAGATGAAATTTTGACATTTTGTCCCGACAACTGGGGCATCATGAAACAATTTTCAACTTCAATGGCTTCTAAAAACTTAATGTCTATTTATGATCACACCACTTGTACATCCAAAGTTTTATGGTTGGCGTAGTCAGAAAAATTGATCGTTTAACCAGTCATTTTAAATCTACAAAAACATGCAACTTTCACCATACTAAGAAAAAGGGAAAAGTTGGAACAAACTTTGATTTCGTTTAAAAATTTATAGTTTTTGATATATTTGTGATGTCATAATTTATAAAGCACCAATAGCAGTTATTTTTGGTTTGGTTGTTAACAATGGTTTAGGGAAAAAGCACAAGAGTGCTGCTTACATTTAGGGGTTAAAAATACTACAAACAATTCTACTAGGTGGAATCATAAAAATTAATGTTTGGATGGGTGAAATTTTGAAATTACTGAACTGTAACTGAATTATAAAAATACTCATCTAAAAACATTTGGAGATTGTCCGAAAAATATATTAACACATCAATGTAATATAAAGTTTAAAGGTGATATCATTAAGCCAATACTTTATACTGGGTAAATTTTTTTTTACCAAACTGAAAAATGCAAAAATGTGTACACCTTTTGCTCGAAAAAAAAACAACTTTAAAAAACTACCAGGAATTAATAAAACTCGGGGATTCCCGAATCCCAGGAAACGCTAAAATGATAGTCCTAGTTTTGGGGGATTAACGGTTTAACCGGAGATTTTTCTCAAGGGAAATTACTATATCCCAAAAGGTGTTTAAAAATAAGTTTTAACAAATATGTAAGAAAACTTGGTTCTGTATTTAGTCCTACATCACTCTAGGCCAAAAACATTTAATTCTACGACACTATATGACGTTCAATTTTTGTATTGAAACTCAAACATTGATACACAAAACCAACCCTCGTCTTTAACACTGTATTTAAAGAAGTTTTTCAAAACAAGTTCATCTCTCATTTTGTTACTAACCAGTTCGGTGATAAAATAAATTGATCATATTATTTCAAATCTTCAGCTGATCTAATTCTTCAAGAAATCAATTCCAGTCTCTATTTTATTTTGTGTCTTCTTCATAGTGCTCAACTCTACATTAAAAAGGGTTTTGATAAATTACACATTAATAAAATTTTTCTTAAGTGCGAACAATTCTAGCGTGAGCTTTCTTTACGTCGTATGAAACAAATGTAAACAAGCAGTTTTATTACGAAAAAATACAAAAACTGACATAAACTAGTCGCAACTTTTTTCCATTTAGAATATTTGTAGCAAGAGCTACTATATGGGAAAACAAATTTCAAAAAGGTGTTTTGATTAATTTGCAGCAGTTTTCTGTGAATTCTCATACGACGTAATGAAAGCTCACGCGAGATTAAAGCGAGAGGTGATAGACAAAGTCATAAATTTTAAAAATGGTAAGTCAGCGTTTTTATTGAACTTATCTTATATATAAAAATGGAGACGTTTTCTTTGTAACACCATCACGTATGAATGGTCAGTCGGAATTAAGTGAAATTTGGTATCTTAGGGGTTTTCGGGTCAGAGATGGTTTGTATAATAGTTTCAAGAATCTCACTTTTTATGGAAGGGGGGCTCCTATACAAAACCAACTAGATACGGGACAAAAATCGAACAACTTGAAGACGATTTTCATGAAAACTGATTCACGAGCACGAAGAAGTTAAAGAACTGTGAACATTTTCCAACGATTTATTAAGTAACGGGTAAAACGAAGTTTACCGGGTTAGCTAGTTTTTTTTTCTAAAATATTAAAAACTTATCTTTTTCATCTTCATATTATATTTGAATTTATGATGAGTTTAATCACCATTATTTATGTTTGTTCATATAATTTATAGACCTTATTGGGGAATAAATCCTTAAGTAAGAACATTTTAGGATAATGAAACCTGTAGGCGGCTAGAAAGTTGTAAAAACTGAATGAATTTAGAAAATAAGCGCGTAGAATTTAGTTAGAAGCATTTTCATCACATGTTATCAATTTGTACCTCATGGAAAAACTTTTCATTTTCATAATCTTGCTTTTCGATTCGGAATTGTTGTTTCCTGAAAACATAACCTTCCTAGAACATTTTTCTATTTTTAAAAAGAAAATCTTAATTTCTTGTTTTTGTCCATTCCAGGATTCAATATTTCAATTGACGGTGACAAATTATTCAGAGCTTAAAATACAAAGCTATATTTGCGAATCAAAGTTATAAATGTTTCACTTGTTTTTAATATAAAATAATTTTATTGAATCGATCATGATTTTTCGAAAATCAGATCCAGAAATGATTTGCAGTAGCAGTTTAAAGTTTAATTTTGATGCCCAATGTTAGTATAACTATTATTTGGTTTGTGCTTTCAATAGTTCAATATAACGAATTTGTGAAGTCCTGATTTTTATTTTTTATCAGTTTTGTATTAGATAATTCAATAAACCACCCATTTCACAAACCGTTTTTTGTTAGTGATGATGAATTGAACATGGTTTAATTTATATATTGAAAGTGATTATTGTAAATTTCTATCAAAAATAAATTTTTTAGCCTATTATTTTGATATCTGAAAGAATATCAATATAAAAAGGGATTTAATCTCTTATTTTCATGATTGGCACTCTTGAAAAAAAAACGGTTTTTTCTTATTTATCAGATTTAATTCAATCATAACTTTTTGAATAAATTCTGTTGAGTTCAAATGGATATTGTTTTCCTTATCTTAAATTTACATTTCATATTGTGATTTTCAATCAATCATCAATTGAAAATGAATTAAGGAAATATAAATTAATAATAACAATAATCAATGATTGTTATCATTTTTCTCAACAATTTTTAACCACGGGTAATTTCTGACCTGATCTGAAATCAATTGAAGAGTTCAGATATTTGAAAAATCTGGTGTTATTTCTTTTGTATTTTTTTTTGTGCACCGATTTTTATGTCCAATGCTTTTAATTCTGGTACTATTCAAAATTATAATTCGCATTCGTTTTCTAGTTCAGAGTAAGAGTCATCGTTTTGAATAATTTATTGATGACTTATCGGATATAAGAATTGATTTCAAAAATAGTTTCAAATTCTTTTTTTTATTCATATCAGTTAAATTTATTATTTTTTCCAATTTGCGTTACGGTCATGAGTAAAAAAATTGTGCAAGAAGCAATTTGCTTATTTGATGTGCATTTTTGGTATAGTTATCATTTCTAGCCAAATTTGAATTTCGAAAACAAATGGATAGTTGTCTGAAAATTTACGAGATTTGATGAACAACCTGAAATTTGACTAACCAACTTCATCGATAGTGATGAATCTTTCTTTATTATTTCAAATTTTGCAGCAAGTTGATCGGTTAAAGTAGGGCTAAGTGGGGTAATTTTGAATAAGTGCCATACGCGCTGCTGTGGGGTGAATTAATATAAAAAGTTCCAAAAGAGGTAGTTTGACATCCGATTAATAGCTAAAAGCTGTATCCGATTTGTTTTCAAACCCTTATGATGATATCATTTAAGAAAGTTTAAAACACCATAACCCCGTAAAACGGAAATCGTTTTGGACAGTGTTCAATGTTTTGAATATCTGATAATAGGAAATCCAGCTAAAATGTTGTTATCAACCTCATAGTTTTCGTCCTATGGGGTAGGGTAGGAGTACCTACCTCCGTCGTATCCCTCTGATTCGTCTTAATTCATGAATGCATGTTTGAGAGCCAAAAAATCACTTTCCACTTGAGTTGGGTACGTCACATGATAAACTTACGCATGTGAATTTATTCTCTATCACAAATTTATCACTTTTCAAATTATTTTTTGAGATATTTGATTCTGAAATCGCGAAGTGAAATTAGTTTTTGGCGCACTCCGCCATATTGAAAAACGAACTTAGTGATCCCCCCAACGTGTTTCTTTGCTTTAACGCTTCCTATCAATGCATGCAACGATCAAAATCATAAAATCCAATAGAAAAATGTCGAAATAAAATTAGAAAAATTATTTCAAATTAGTCTTATTTGTATAAATTTATCAATTTTCGATTGAAATCGAATCGCTCTGCCCCCATAATTCGTCGTAATTTTGCGACAAGAATAGGAAACCGTTTTGCAATAATTGGAATTAGACCGGTTCATTTTTACTATTTTTTGCTGACCACAGTTGGACTCATAGAGAATGAACAAATTGATTTAAAAGTAATTTTGATTATTTTGACCTCATTGAAGCTAGGGACTTAATGCGCAGGGAGATAAGTGCAAAAAGTCTATTTATATTTATGAATTACTCGAATGTATTCAGCATTGCTTATAATGCGTGGTTTTAAATGATCTAGCTTTTTGGTTGGTGTTTTGCAAATTATTTACTAATAGTACCGTGCAAAATTTAACAGAAGTTGGGGTGCACGCAAGAATATCTCCAACTTTACACATATCTAACGTTCAACTCCAATGACATTGTTTCTTCAAAATTTTATATTTTAAGATTTGATTATTTTTGATTCTATTATCTGATGACATTAAACATTTTCTTAAGTATTTGACACATGTGACACATAAATTCTATGAAAATTAGACTTTTTGAACTTCTTTTATTAAAACTACAGTATCTCACATACGACCAAACGCTTTGCTTTACAGAAAGGTCATTGAGAGATCCTTGAAAACTAAAACTTCTCCAGTTTTCAGAGATTCTCTGAATGGGAATCTATGACTATTCTAACTACTGACCAGAATACATGAGTCTCTGGTTTGGATCTCAATACAAGTGTCAAAAAAAAATCTAATTCGGTAGATTTTTTGTACATAAATTCGTTCAAAATTCTGCAAAATCGAACCCGCTCATATTCTGATTCCTCCCATATCAAAGCAAAAAACAGACAACGGCACAACTGCCGAGCATTCGGAGGTTTCTGCTACCTAGTAGTAGCTTACCTAACCCGGACAATATAAGGGAGGGAAACGATACACATTCATCAATCGAAAACGTTCACTGAAGAAGGTAGTAAGTTGCTATCGAAATACTGGTATATGAACTTTTCATTTACCGTGGTTGAATTAAAAGGAATCTTTCGATTGCTTTGATTCAGTCGAATCATTCAACCAAGTAGGCTCATACCACAACAGAGTCCTCCCATATATTTTTTTGAAACTTGACTCATGTTTGTTTCATTTTTGTAAATTCTCTGTAAATTTTCAACAAAATGTGGTCGTCGTTTTTGACATATTACAGTTTGAATGAAAATTGTCGAAAAGTCTAATTTTAGTTGAATTACTGTACGTCAACTCCCAAAAATTTTAACCCAAAAACTTGCATTAGCTAAATTTAACTAAATCAGCTAGATTTACTTTGCAACAACAAAACAAATGGCAACAACACAATGTTAGAATAACGGAGCGTGAATTTCCGAGAAAAAAAACTGTCTTGCAAAAACTTCTATCGCTCGTAAAAAAAGTCGAATAGATGAGCTGAACCAGTCTAATATGCATTTCACGCATCAACGTGGCGTTGCTTTGTTTCGATATCCTTCGCCAGGGTTCCCACATGAATAAGAATACAAATGTTGACAAAACGCATGAGTGATTCTGCCTCTTCTCCAATCTCTTACTATTCAGTGTCATTATGTAGAAATACATATAGTTCTATTAAAAATGTTGATGTTCTTTAAATATGTGCGGTTTCTGTGTAAATTTGTGCAAAGTTATTTGTGAAAAATGTCTGGATGATCGTTAAAAAATCTTATTTTATAGACAAAACCTGGCTTATGGCAGCCCTGTCCGTTGGAGAGTGTGTTGGTATAAAAACACTTGCAGGGTGGATTCAATTTGTAAGGTCTAATTTTGTGCTGCCTGTAATTGCCTCAGCCAAGCAATGGTACCTTGATACAATAAAGCTACCTTTGATCTGCTTTCTAGTTTCATAAGGAAACCATTTTATTGCCACCTTGATCCTATCCGAACTTTGCAGTTGTCCCGCGCGGTTGA
Organism: Uranotaenia lowii; assembly: GCF_029784155.1. NCBI lineage: Eukaryota > Metazoa > Arthropoda > Insecta > Diptera > Culicidae > Uranotaenia > Uranotaenia lowii. The sequence continues at coordinate 75,629,219 of NC_073692.1, forward strand.
TTCGTGCGAAGTAAATAATAGCATTTGAATGAACCGCAACCGCAAAATTTTAAAACTATCTCTCAATAGTTTGAGACAATCTCGGTAGCATTTAATAGAAGGTATAATATTTTGCTGCCTGCAGATGCATTAGCCAAGCAATGGCAGACCTTTTTACAATAAAACTATCCTAGTTTCATGGCTTATTGCGACTGGTTACTTGAGAGAAAGTTTGCTATTATCCTGCGCGGTTGATTCGTTTGAAGTAAGCTAATGCCAATCAGGGCCGTAGGAAGAACGGCCTCATGGGGGGGGTTTTGGTGACCTATGATTTTCTATGATCCATTTGCTCCAAAAATGCACGAATTAAAAAAAAAATTCAAAAGATATATTTCTTATCACTTTTAACTTAACCATTTTTAAGGTTTTTTTTTACATTAAAAGTTTTCTGTGTTACATAGAAAAATTTGAAAAAAAAAACAAAAAATCTGTGAAATTGTGTACTAGATTTGTATAACGAATCCTTGAGGTTACATATTAGAGAACTTACTTTCATCAATGGTCAAAATCTTTGAATTCTCTCTAAAATCGGTTCAATTTAGCTCATCTGATTTGAATAAAAAATAAGTTTTTATAAGAAAGCCTTCGATTTAAAAAAAAAACTTATTCTAAATTCCAATCAAATAAGCTGAATCTACCAACTTCTCCAGCTAATTCAAAAATTTAAACCATAAATGAAAAGATTTTAACCATAAATGAAAATAAATTGAATAATAAAATAAATTGAAATTTGGCTCTTGATAAAATTGTAATTATAATATTATTTTATTTTTTGCAGAATGCGACATGTTTCCTTTACGGAAATAATTTTCATAAAAATAAATTCCTTCAACCTTCAATAAAATCATGAGGATGTTTTTTTCCAGGTTCAGAATTAAGATTCAAAACTCAGATACAGAATTAATATTCAAAATATGAAATTTTAATTTTGGACCTTTTTTTTCTAGGTTCAATACGATTTCTGACATGTAAAAAACGATTTCTGAATTTAAATTCTAGATCGATATTTCTATATGAGCCCAGAATTGAAATTTGTTCTAGAGGCCTCAATCATCAATTTAGTATTTTATATTTGATGTCTTGGGTTTTAATCTGCATTTATTTTTTCTGCTTTTTTTAAATTTTTAATCTGAATTAAATCTGAATTTTAAATGACGAATCTTATTTTGAGTTTTCAAAAGGTTGCCATTTTGAAGATTTGAATTCTGCGAAACAACTAAGTTTAAGAACTTCGAATCTGAATATGAAACAAAATCTTATGATCATTTAGAGTCCGGCCGGGAACTTCATTTTGGGGATAACTACATTCCTAGGATTTGGATATACACAATTTGACAGCGTTGTGTTGGTAATGAAAAGAACTTCAATGCCTATTTTGTATGTCTAAGTTTACGTGATTTTTTTATTTACGATGGAAAAGGACATGGTACACAATTACTTCAGAAATCTTTAATTGTCGACTGAAAGCTCTTAATCACTGTTGACTTTTCTGAATTTTTTTTGGCCTAAATAGGTGAGAAGTATAAGGAGACTCACTAGAATGTTCACATTTTTCGATCAAACGAATTGGTTTTAAAACACAATCGTTTTAACTGCCCGGCATAATGCGAAATATGAAAATAGTAATACAATTTAGATTTTGATAATAAAGAACCAAAACCCTTAAATGGTTCAATCTATTTAATTGATCAAAAATGAATTCTTAAAATCAAATGAGAAAATTTTGGAAATCTATAGCAGAATTTTGAACCTGGGATTAGTTTTCGAGGTTTTGGTATAAGTTCTAAGTAAAGATTGTTCATCTTGAATAACCTTACTCTATCATCAAAATTTTATTAAGAAATTAAAAATTTGAGTGTAGAGTATAACACCTGGTTTGCCTTTCCTGGACCCTCATGGGGGGGGGGTTTAACCCCCAAAACCCCCCCCGTTCCTACGGCCATGATGCCAATTGCATGAACCGCAACCGCATTTTTTTTAATTTATCCCAGAAAAAAGTGGAATGAATTGAGACAATTTCGCTCTCCTTGTACGACGGAAGTAGGGACCAGGTACGACAATGATGGAACTTGAATGTGAAAATTAAATCATCAATTGGTTCAAAAGTACGTAATGGATTGATCTATTTCCTGCATAATTTCATAACACAACATTTGGAATATAGTTCAATTAATAAATGTCAGTTTTAAACCAACATGGAAGGCAATACTATTGAAGTAAAGAAAAAAGCTTCCTTAAGCCGTTGACTTAGGCGCCTCTACCCTAGTTATAAACTAAGGTTGCAAGAATTTTTTCAACACTTATCCGGGCCGGACAAATCGAGCTATTTTTATACAAAAACCTGGCAAAATCTGGGCATTCGATTTCAAATTGACGAATATAAATCCGGGCAAAATCCGGGCAAGTTTTGTCAAACTAAAAAATTCTTCAACAAAAATCAAGAAAAAATAATATAAATAAAAAAATTTTTTTTCATCAAAACTCATCGATTGATTTTCAACCGTATTTTAGGCTTCCAAAACCTTTCATGATTATTTTTATAAAACTTGCTCAAAAAATTTCATTTTGGAGTTGTTTTTTGTGTTTAATTTGCCAAATAAAGTGAAAAAATCCGGGCATTTTTCAATAAAATCCGGGCAACCGGGCCGGGCTGGACTGTTCTTAAATTTAGTATTAAATATCCGGGCAATCCCGGATAAAACCGGACAATCTGGCAACCTTATTATAAACACATGTAAACACATACCCTTTGTAGGTTTCCTTTAGTCTTTGGAAAAAAGTTTTGCACACAATTTTATCAAAACTGAAAAAAATTTCAAGTAAAAATACTGAAATTAAAAAAAAAACTAGATCTGTAACATTTCGATTTCTGCGGATGACGCCGTTAAGAAGAATTTTTTTACACACAGAAAGGCGGTAACTTTTTTTTTTTAAATCTTGAAAGTGTTTAAAAAATAAAAGATTTGAATTTTTTTCGTTGATAGAATAGAAGACTGTCAAATGTTTTTTGGATTATGAGTGGTGTGTAGGGATAGTAGAACCGGTAATCTCGAAACTGAAAATCGGTATCCCAGGAATAGTTTTCTTTTACCGAATACAGGTTTCACGTCCTTCCTAAACCGGTATTTTTGGTATTGATAAATATCAAGGTTATAAACTCGATTGAATTGTTTAATATTCTAGAATTTTTTTTGTCTTTATTTAAGAGGTTTTCAGCCGCAGGCTGGTTCGCCTCTGTTATTCTAGAAATAAAATATACAATTTTTTAATAAAAGGTTAGCAGCTGGAGCTAAATTTAACATTATCATAGGGTTGCCATCCGTCCCGCAAAAGCGGGACATGTCCCGCTTTTTTGTTGAATGTCACGCTGTCCCGCTTTTTCCTCAAAATGTCCCGCTTTTTTCATGGAAAACTTTTACAAAGTTCACTGACTTATACTGGAAAAATCAACTTTATCCTCAATTTCAATTCGTTGGTTCAACACAAAAATTCTTTCGAATACGTCCTTTTTTTTTAAAAAAAAAACAAGCAGCACGACAATAAAAAAAAAATGAATATGACTTTTACTTTAAAATAAGCATAAAATTTTCAGACCTTACATAAGACAATACTAAATAACCCTAAAGTAACAGAAAGAATCTTATTCAGCTACGCGTTTTTGGAGCACGTTTCTATCAGTGCAATGTAAATATATTTGGTTTGAAGAAAATAATGTTGAAAATGCTTTCAAATGATTATAGATCTCAAGTTTTCCACAGAATCTTGGTTAAATTTTCTTTTATCACACACTCTTTTTCAACTCAGATGTCCAAAGTATACAATGATGGAAGTTTTCTGGAGTTTAAAAAATTTGTAAAACAAATTTGATTTATATTTGTTATTCTACAAAAGTTTTTTTAAGCGATATGAATCTGCCGATTGCATGTCGGACATGAAATATTTCTCTCATATAACGTGTTAATTTGCGAGAACCGTGGAATGGCAAAAAAACGTGTAAAACTGTAAGGAAAACTGGAGCAAAATCAATCCGCCTTAAAAATCCTTATTGTACTTTCTATCAATAACTTTGGCTGATGGTAGGTATACGTATAAGTTTTAGCAATACAATTCAGCCTTTTTAAAGAGTTTCTTGAATGTCCCACTTTTTTCGGCTGTATCCCGCTTTTTTATCGTTAAATTTCTCGCTTTTTTCTGAAAGTATCTGGCAAGCTTACATTATCATGAACCTCAAATCTCTGTGGGTCAACAGTAAAATATATGAGTAATTTAATAAGCGAATGAGTCCACAAGGCCAAGATAAAAAAAATCAATTTTCTAATATGTTTGGACAAAGTGCTGCTGTAGGAACATAAAAATTGCAGCAAATAATATTTATGTGTTTAATTTCGACAACAAAGATTTACAATCAATTTTCTTGCAGTCTTATTTTTAAATTACTTTTTTCAATGTTAACTGGTTCGAATACTTGTTTTAAATTTGGTACAAAATTACT